>NW_027041193.1:0-62500 GCF_037179485.1 Ochlerotatus camptorhynchus
TATCAGACCGGATCTGGACAAACTTCGTGTGTTTAGCTGCAAGAGTTTTGTGTGGATTCCAAAGCAGCAAAGGCGTAAGTTGGATGCGAAGAGCAAGGAGATGGTCATGGTTGGGTACGCTCCGAACGGCTACCGCGTGTGGGACCCGGTGGCTCGAAAGCTTACGATTGCTCGAGGCGTCAAGTTTGATGAGCCGTCCTTCCCGTACGCTGTGATGCAGCAAGAAGACGATGTCCCATTGACCGTCCACTTCCCGTTCGAGCAAGAGGGGGAACGTTGCCAGCCGGCCCCCACAGATGAAATTCGTGAAGCCAATAATGAACCTGAAATCAATCGAATTGAAGCAGAACCCGACGATGATCTTGAAGAACCGGTTGAAGAACCAGAAAATGCGTTCCTTTCGCCCACAGAAAGACACGAAATTCCTAGTGAATTGTCGTCGAGGCATAGCGGACGGGAGCGCAGGCTCCCCGGTAAGTTATTTGATTACTTTATCGGTTATAGAGCTATTTCTGGCGAATTGATTTCCGCAGATATACCCGAATCGTTTGATGAACTGCCCCAGCGTGCTGACCAAGCCATGTGGATGGCTGCGGTACGAGATGAGTTACGTTCCATGGAGGAGAACAAGGTCTGGCGTCTTACGAGCTGTCCGAAGGGAGTGAAGCCTCTGAAATCGAAATGGGTGTTTCGGTTGAAGGACGATTCGGCCGGCAATGCGGTCAAACATAATGCGAGACTGGTGGTGAAAGGATTCCTGCAGAAGGCTGGAGTCGATTACGAGGAGACATTCGCTCCTGTTGCAAAACTGGCCACCATCAGGACGGTTCTCGCGGTCGGAGTGCAACAGTGTTTCCATTTCCATCAAATGGACGTCAAGACGGCGTTTTTGCACGGCGACCTGAAAGAGGAATTGTACATGGCGGTTCCCGAAGGTGTTGCAGCGTCCCCTAATACAGTGTGCCGCTTACTCAAGTCCCTGTACGGCCTCAAGCAATCCCCAAGGTGCTGGAACGAAAAGTTCAACGATCGGCTGCTGAGTTTGGGATTTCGTCGATCCCTGCACGACTACTACCTCTACGTGCGGGTGGTACCAGGAGACGAAATTTATATCATTCTGTATGTGGACGATTTGCTCATCGCTGGGAGGAAGATTGAAACGATTGTGAATCTGAAGAAAGCCCTGAGTTCGACGTTCAAGATGACGGACTGCGGTGAGATCAGTCGTTTCCTAGGTATGAAACTAGAATACGACCGTCCGACGAATTCCATGAAACTCTCTCAAGGAACGAATATCGAAAAAATATTGATACGCTTTAAGATGACGGATTGTAACCCGACCAAGACGCCTATGGAGAAGAACCTGGTTGTTTCCCGTGATGGTGAGTCACGTACCGTGAGCTGCTGGGCACAATTATGTACGTAATGCTGTGCACCAGGCCTGATTTGTGTTTCCCCGTCGGATTCCTGGGTCGTTACCAACAGAACCCAACAGTTAACCATTGGCAATACCTCAAGCGTATAGTACGTTTTTTGAAAGGGACGAAAACGAAGCACTTGAAGTTTGCACGCGACGAATCAGCGGAAGCGTTGGTCGGATATGCTGAAGCCGACTGGGCATCGGATGCGAAAGACAGGAAGTCAGTCAGCGGCTACCTGTTCACGGTATTCGGTAATCCTGTATCGTGGTCGAGCAAAAAGCAGGTTACCGTTGCTACATCCTCGAGTGAAGCGGAATATGTGTCGTTGAGTTCTGCTGTTTCGGAAGCGATCTGGTTGTCCGGAGTGATGGAAGATCTTCAATTGAAGTGGCCTGCGGATCCGGTCGTAATATTTGAAGACAATCAAGGAGCGATAGGTATGGTGAAGAATTGTGAAAGCAAGAGAAGCAAGCATATAGATATCAAGCACCACTTCATCCGGGACCACATTGCGAATGGACGTGTAGCGGTGAAGTATATCAGTACCGAAAAGCAACTGGCGGATTTGTTCACCAAACCGGTGGACGCGGTGCGCATGGAGAAGCTGTGCCAAGGCTTTGGAATGGCCGATTGAGAGGGGGTGTTGGCGTCGCTTTCCCCTGTTACGTTCTTGGGAAGCCCTCCCTGGCAACGACCCGTTACCTGTTTGTGAAAATTAATAACTGTTCATTCCACAATCGCACTTCGTCTAGTACAGACGTTTAAATAAACTTGTCGCCGTTTTTTTTTTCTTGTTAAACCGTATGCTTCGTTTGGAATCTCCCGTTTGTCCCTTCAAGAGTTTTAATATTAACACTATTTTAAAGATATTCGATAACTGTAGGTGGTATTTTGGAAAATACTTATTTTTTCAATAATTCATAACTTTTTTGTTTATGATTTGCCCAGCAAATGCACAGTGTCATTAGGTATTACTTTATCTAAACTACAAAATAAATGTAAAAAAAAAATTTTAAAAAAAATATGCAATTTGAGAATGTTTAATTTTTTTGATAATTTTGATTATTTTTGTTAAAAAATTATATTTTTTTACAGTGTATATTTTTTCTTGGAAGGCACAATACTTGTCCGCAACTTCTTCTAAGACACCATCTTGATCAAACAAATCGTTCACGAGATATATATTTTTTCTATTGATGCGTATCATTTTTGCATAAGCCCTTTTCAAGTGTTATCTTCTTTCCTTTATTTAACCTCGGTCTCTGTTCCGCAATTTAGTGCCAATCACCGACGGACATCGATTGCCATCCATTGACGGCAATCGAATGTGCAGGAAGGCAGCTTCCACACCTGCGTAGGATATCGCACCCATTCAACCACACATGGGCTGGGACCAACGGCTTTACTTCCCTTCCGAAGATTTTCAAGTGTTAGTCGTGTGTAAAAATAGGGAACCGTATATGTAAAATGGGCAATAACAAACAACTGTGCAAAGTTTCATCATAATCGTAAAAGGTCCATCCGAAACGATTTGCGAATCTGTGTGGAACTGCTGACATACGTCATCCCCAAAATAGCAGTCAACAAGGGAAACCCTACTCTACATCGTACGAGTGCCAGAACTGCATAAAGAGGAATCAAAGGTAATCCAATCATTCCCAATTAATAATAACAACTCAATCATTAGAAACTATCCATCGTACCTTGTGAAAAACAAAAACACACTGTACAGTAGTACCCAGCCAGAGACATACGTTCGAAAGAGCTCATCCATTACTAAATTCTCAAATGAACGCATACAACCAATAATTATGGGATCACCAAGCCACTGCTTAAGGGGCTAGTCCACTTTGGAAATTTCAAAAAATCTTTTTTTTTTGGCTTAAAAAATACTTTGGAATGTCTACTTTGACATAGACTTGACCGCAAGTCCGCAAGTGACATCGTTCCAAAGTTATTGGCCAATTAGTGGACTCGTGTCCAGACGCTCCAAGCGCGCTCAGGTGAGCGCTCGGAGTACCCGCCCGTTACCGGCGAAACGGCGTGTCTTAGTAGTAGTAGTCTTTAAACGCGATTATCTCTAAACGATGTTTTCAAAATTGGCGGGCGCTGTATTTTAGAAACGGCTCATTCGGTTTAAACGGCGATTGAATTTTCGAGTTAAGTACCTTTTTTCTAGTCTTGTACACACTTAGAAATTTTTACAGAAATCTGTAAAATTTTACCGAAATCTCAACAGCTGAACGTTCGGTAAACAGCTTCGCAGATTTCCTGTAATTTTTCACAAATATCTGTGAATTTTTCACAGGTATCTGTAAATAATTCCAGGAAAACTGTAAAATTGTTTATCGAACGTTCAGCTGTTGAGATTTCGGTAAAATTTTACAGAAATCTGTAAAATAATCTTAGTGTGTACGTAGTCGGTTTTCAAAAGAATCAAAAATGGATTTTGGTGCAAGCTTTTATCTCCAATTTTAGGGTACAAAAACGGATTGTTTTTTTTTTTCAAAACGTCGCCAAATTCTTATGTTTCAACCAAATCAAAAACGGCTACGTACAAGACTGGGTCATCTATCAGAGAATAATCACTAAAAATTTCGTTGTTCCAGCTCCAGTGGTGTGACCGCCAGACGTCCCGCCCCGCGACGACTCAGACGGGAGGTCTCCTGGGGAACCTGGTGCAGCGGCTACAGGAGACATCCAATCGCGCCAAAAAGAATCTCAATTAAAGAGGACATTTCAATTGACAAAACCATGCATTCCTTTTTTGAATTGATCGTTATTTACCATCAAAAAAATTCGTGAAAATTACCTATTTTTCATGCCGCCAGAGTGGACTACCCCCTTAACACAACCTGAATTTTCTAGTTCAGCAGATTACCAAAGGACAAGAAATGTCGTCGAACTGCGGCCCCGATAATCGGACAATGAACGGGAACCTTCTGATTACCTTTTCAAACTGCAGCGTATACTTCATAAGACGCATTTCGCGCCAAATCGAATCGAATGCTCAGATTTCAATTAAATTTTCTGGATGTGTAGACTTTGACTAAATAAGCACTTTTACATACTCAGTTTTTCTAAAATTTATCTAGACTAACATTTGAGAAGGGCCAAACTTTTTCTGCTGATTTTTTTTTAAATATTATGAAAAAATGACAACTCCTACAAAAATGTGTTGTATGGATGACTTTTAGGATATTGTCCAAGTTTTCGAAAAAAAAAACTGTAAAAAAATCCTGAGACCTACAATGAAAAAAAAATCGATTTTATTTAAAGTCGTTTAAAAACGTTTGCCATGTTTGATTTGTATAAAACTTTGCCTCAAGATAGGTAATTATATTTACTACCATCCGTCCATACATCGAGAGATGACTATTTCATGTCTGAACTGATAGTTTTTAACGTTCAATTTTCACACAAAACTAAACCAGTGAATCCCAAAATCATCTCAGAACCCAATGAATTTGTAATTCAATTTTGTCTAATGAGCAACTAATCACTAATCGAGAATTCCACATGAAAAGGGCTTATACACACTTAGAATTTTTTACAGAAATTTGTAAAATTTTACCGAAATCTCAACAGCTGAACGTTCGGTAAATAACTTCGCAGATTTCCTGTAATTTTACACAAATATCTGTGAATTTTTCACAGATATCTGTAAATAATTACAGGAAAACTGTAAAATTGTTTACCAAACGTTCAGCTGTTGAGATTTCGGTAAAATTTTACAGAAATCTGTAAAATAATCTTTGTGTGTATCATTAGAAAATAATATAATTGATTATAAAGGGTGATACGGTCAAAATTTGGTCAATATCAACTTGACGTATTTCTTTCAATTTTGCATTTAAAAAACCTGAACACCCCTCATTTTGAAGGTGTGTGTGTGTAGAATGTTGCTCCTATTTTGATTTTGGAATTCACTCTTCAGTTGTCAAAATGCCGTCCAAGCAAGAAGAGCAGCGTATCAAAATTTTGCTCGCGCATCGCGAAAATCCGAGCTACTCGCACGCAAAGTTGGCAAAATCGCTAAAAGTTGCCAAATCAACCGTTACAAATGTAATTAAAGTGTTTGGGGAACGTTTGTCGACAGCCAGGAAGTCTGGATCGGGGGGAAATCGAAAACCGGAAGCCGCTGAGACGACAAAGAGAGTTGCCGGTAGTTTCAAGCGAAACCCTAACCTCTCTCTCCGAGATGCCGCAAATAAGCTGGGTGTATCGTCTACAACCGTGCATCGAGCCAAAAAACGAGCCGGACTATCGACTTACAAGAAGGTAGTGACTCCAAATCGCGATGATAAACAAAATACGACGGCCAAAGCGCGATCCCGGAGGCTGTACACGACGATGCTGACGAAGTTTGACTGCGTGGTAATGGACGACGAAACCTACGTCAAAGCCGACTACAAGCAGCTTCCGGGACAGGAGTTTTATACGGCAAAAGGAAGGGGAAAGGTAGCAGATGTTTTCAAGCACATGAAACTGTCAAAGTTCGCAAAGAAATATCTGGTTTGGCAAGCCATCTGTACCTGTGGCTTGAAAAGCAGCATTTTCATAGCTTCCGGGACTGTCAACCAAGAAATTTACGTGAAAGAGTGTTTGAATAAACGTCTGCTGCCTTTCCTGAAGAAACACGGTTGTTCCGTACTGTTTTGGCCGGATTTGGCATCTTGCCATTACGGTAAAAAGGCCATGGAGTGGTACGCCGCCAACAACGTGCAGGTGGTTCCCAAGGACAAGAACCCTCCCAACACGCCAGAGCTCCGCCTAATTGAGAAATACTGGGCTATTGTCAAGCGGAACCTAAAGAAGACCAAAAAAACTGCTAAGGGCGAGCAGCAGTTTAAGGCAAACTGGCTTTCTGCGGCGAAGAAGGTGGACAAGGTGGCTGTACAAAATCTGATGGCAGGGGTCAAGCGTAAGGACCGGCAATTCGGATTTGGAAAAGCGGAAGCCTAACTGAATATTTTTCCTGAATTTTATACTAATTGAACTTGAAAAAGAAATTTAATTTGATTTTTTAAATAAACGATTTCACCGATTTACACGCGTTTTCCCTTGACCAAATTTTGACCGTATCACCCTTTATTGTCACTACTGAGGCAAAATCCGATACTTCTTTAGCAACTTGGCATTCGTAGCTAAAATTATCCATAAAGAATTAGGTATGAATAAAATTTAAATTAAGATCTTCTTTCGTATCAACAACGATTTGGGAAGTCAACCTATCGCCCCATAGTTCATTATGCCCTTCTGTTATTTATACCTAAACCATTAACATTATATAACTACCACTTCATTATATCTATGAGCACGATAAAACTAAGGTTGATTTCATACAAGCAGCAGTCAATCTGATAACGAAAGTTGTGAAGACAAGCTTAAGTAAAATTATTATCATGGACCAAAGTAGTAAATTAAGGCTCAAAAGATCCCAGTCCGCATCGTGCTCTCTTGCCGTGCGAATCTATTTGCTTTTTGCTGAAGGAAGTGTTACTACTACCTAAAGCTACAACAAATTTAAACAGCACTTTTCAGTGCTCAACCTGTAAAATTTCTACCTTGTTCAACTCTTATTCCTCTTCGATCCTTGTTTGGACCCTACCCGAGGTAATCCTTCTTGGATATCGATTTGGAAAATTCCTCTTCGATCCTTCAGAATCTTATAGTAATCTGCTTGGAAGCCGATTTGGATAAAAATTTACTGCCGCCATGGCGCCTAAACGCAAAAGAAAGGGGCAAACTCTTGATCCCCCTTCTGATGTAATCAACTTGATTTGCTCACAGATGATGAGAATGATCCATCATCCAAGAAAAATTCTAGTAAACTTTCCCGGCTTAATGCCAAGAAGGAAAAGATTCCCCCTATTGTGATAACCACTTCCGATTTCCATGCTCTTCGCATGGAATGCCATGCATTGGCTGAAGCCTTGGACAGATTTAAATGTCTTCTCAAGTATCTGACTGAGAAGCAGCACAAATTTTTTACTTACAACACCAAAACTGAACGTGTGTTCAAGGTTGTCATGAAAGGACTGCCCAGTGGTAAATCCCTGGATCAGATCAAAGATGAACTGGCAAAATTACTTGGAGTTGTGCCACTCCAAGTAATCAAAATGAAAATGAAATCCCGTCCTGGCGATTCGCGCAACGGGATTTCTAATGATTTTTATTTAGTGCACTTCAAATCTAGTGAACTAAACAACCTTAAGGCCTTGGAAAAGCTATCCTTATGCTCCATGTCCGAGTGAAGTGGGAACACTTCAGGAAGACTGGAGGAAATTTCCAAAACCTCACCCAGTGCCGTAAGTGCCAGGGAAGGGGTCACGGAACTAAAAATTGCTACATGCCAGCTAAATGCATGAATTGTGGTGATTCCTCTCACGCAAAGAACGACTGTCCTGTGAAGGAAGATCCTAAGAAATTTAAATGTTCAAATTCCAATTTTTGGGAATGTAAGACTCGCAAAACGATCCTACAATCTCGTTCTAACCGACAGGTAGCAAACGCTCCACGTTCCCGACCAGGTACAAATTCCTCTGTTGTTAACAACGGTCATCTAGGAACAAATTCTACATTCGTACCCATAGGTACAAATATCACCCCTGCTTCAAATGTTTCATCTATACCTACTCCCCTCGCTGCTAACAATGTTCAACGAGTAAATGGAGCTACCTATGCTGCTATTGCAATGGGTAGAAATCAAAATACTAACCAACGTAATTGTAACGGAAATTTTGACAATTTTGACTTAGGAAGCATTACTGCCCCTAAAATGGAATTTTTACAGAAATCATTAATTGACATGATTTCTGATATGCTTAAATCTAACTCCATGTTTGATGCTATTCAAACTGGAGTAAAATTTGCAAACAATAATGTCATGACTTTAAAAATCAGTAATTGATTTTAAAGCATTAAATATTTTAAATTGGAATGCTCGATCTCTTAAAGATAATGAAGACGAGCTATTTGACTTTTTAAGAGTTCATAACGTGCATATTAGAGTGATGCAAAATTTGAAATTTTCGCTCCACAATACTTAAACGATTCCAAATCGGATCCTGACTAACCTCTCAAAATTTGAACCCATTTGGTGAGAAACTGAGATGACACAAATCATTTGAAGTTTGTATGGAATTACTATGGTAAAACTAAGATTTTTGTTCATGTCTATCTAATAATTCACCATATCGTTCTGCTTCAAAAGCTTTCAACTTTACTTGTAAACGACGCCGGTGGTGTAGTGGTAAGCGTGATTACCTCTCACCCCAGCAGGCCTGGGTTCAATCCCAGTCGGCGCCGCCGGGATGTTCTGAGGCATAACAACTCTGATCACGCCTTCCTTCGGATGGGAAGTAAAGCCGTTGCTCCCCGGTTCATGAGTTGATGGGTCGATAGGTAGGGTCCAGGTGTGGAAGCTGCCTTCCTGGCACGTCGGTAGCATTGGTGCTCAGCACGGAAAACAAGATCGACCAAAGGAAAAAAAAGAAAACTTTACTTGTAGGAAATTTTCCCAACTACAACTTTGCTGAAGACCACTTTTTGATTAAATGCAAGGATCAAAAGTTATTAATGGTTCAATGCACTGATGTCTTATGATCATGCTCAAGGGATTGGTGTTTCTGGGGCGTTGAATAGGACACAAAAATTATGGCTACTATGTCAAACTGCAAAATACAGTGTTGCCTACAGAGCAGCTGCTTAATCGTGTCATAAGTTTACCAATCTCTTAAATAATTAATAACTATTTCCTGTCTCGTTTTACATAGAAACGATTTTCAGCAAAGTTGTAGCTGAGAATTTCCTATAAGAATAGCTATCGAGCTGTTTTGCAGCTCAATATGGAAAAAAGACTAGAAGGCAATGAACAAAAAGTTGAGATTTCCCATCATAATTTACATGTAAACTTCAAATGGTTTGTGCGAAGTCTGTTTCTAACCAAATGAGTTGTAACTTTTGGAGGCTAATCACGACCCGATTTGAAACCATTTAAGCACTGTGGAGCGAAAAAGTCAAATTTTGCATCAGTCTAGTGCATATTGCCGTTATAACTGAAACGTTCCTTAAACCTGACCATAAGTTGGTTGGAAATGCTAACATGAAGCTTTAGTGTGATGATTTATTAGCTAGAGAATGATCTTTAGAAGAATGTAGGTGGATAGTTCCGTTAGAGTACGGCAGTATGAAAATTGAATAGAAGTTGAAAATGAGCGAAGGGCCATTAAAGCGACAGTTTTCAAGATGACGCACATTTTTGCCTAGCCCGTACGATGTACGCGGGGACTCGGTCCCCGCGTACATCGTACGGGCTAGGCAAAAATGTGCGTCATCTTGAAAACTGTCGCTTTAATGGCCCTTCGCTCATTTTCAACTTCTATTCAATTTTCATACTGCCGTACTCTAACGGAACTATCCACCTACATTCTTCTAAAGATCATTCTCTAGCTAATAAATCATCACACTAAAGCTTCATGTTAGCATTTCCAACCAACTCTGAAAATCGTTAACTTCGCGTATGAAGTAACATAAAAAACACTTTGAATCTGACCATAAGGTTAAGAAGGACGCAAATTATTTCATTTATAGAAATGATCGTCTTGATGGACCCTGTGGTGGCGTTGCCATCATTGTTCATAGACGAATCAAACATAAAATTCTTTCTTCATTTGAAACCAAAGTTTTTGAAACTTTGGGAGTTTCTGTTGAATCAAAATTTGGACAACTTACGTTTATAGCTGCCTATTTGCCATTTCACTGCGTAGGCCAGCAAAAGAATTTTCTCAAGGGTGACCTTCAGAAACTTACCCGTCATAGGTCTAAATTCTTCATTATTGGTGACCGCTCATGGAATAATGCTTAAAGCAATTCCAATGGTAATATTCTGTTTGTTGATTGTTCTGTAGGTTATTACACTAATCAATATCCAAACAGCCCAACATGCTTTTCTTCTGCAAGAAATCCCTCAACTATTGATTTGGTGTTAATTGAATCATGTCAACTTTGTAGCCAATTGGTTACCCATGCTGACGACTTCTGTTCTGATCACCTTCCAGTAACTTTTGATAATAATTTATAATCCCAACAGCTCTACTTTCAATTACCATAGAGCTGATTGGGAGCAATATCGAACATTTATAGAATATAACTTCGATCCAAACATTCCGTTGCAAACCAAAGATGAAATTAATTGTGCTCTTGAATCTCTCACTACTTCTATAGTTGATGCAAGAGCTGCCTCAGTACCAAAATGCGAGGTTAAATTCGGCTCAATTATAATACACTACGATCTTAAGGTATTGATCCGTCTTAAAAATGTCCGTAGGAAACAATATCAAAGAACACGCGATCCTGCCATGAAAGTTATCTGGCGGGATTTGCAAAAACAAATTAAAAAGCGATTATCTGTCCTGAGGAACAAAACTTTTGAAAATAATGTTTCTAAATTACACCCGAGTTCCAAAACCTTTTGGAACTTCACAAAATTTTTGAAAATACCTCAAAAGCCTATTCCAGCGCTTAAAGAAGGTGGTAAAATTTTGATCACAAATTTAGAAAAAGCTCAGAAACTTGCTAAGCAATTCGAGAGTTCCCATAATTTCAGTTTGGGTCTTACTAGTCCTATTGAGAATCAGGTTGCTCGGGATTATCTGAATATTTTCTTTCGGGAAAATATTTTTGATTATTCCTGGGGGATTGATTTGGACGAAGTAAGGTCTATAACTAAAAAGTTTCAGAATATGAAAGCTCCAGGTGATGATGGAATTTTTTATATCCTCATCAAAAAACTCACAGAGAGTACCTTGTCTTTCTTGGTAAAATTATTTAACAGATGTTTCCATTTGGCATACTTTCCTAATAAATGGAAAAATGCAAAAGTTGTTCCAATTTTGAAGCCGGATAAAAATCCAGCTGAAGCTTCTAGCTACCGTCCAATAAGTTTGCTTTCTTCAATAAGTAAACTTTTTGAAAAGATTATTTTAAATAGAATGATGCTTCACATTAATACGAATGCAGATGAGCAGTTTGGATTTCGCCATGGGTATTCAACTACTCATCAACTCTTAAGAGTTAACAATTTAATTCGTTCAAACAAATCTGAAGGCCACTCAACTGGAGTTGCTCATCTAGACATAGAAAAAGCATTCGACAGTGCAGTGTTGGAAAAGTTCGAGATATTTCACGAAGTTCACCAAGGGAAAAGTTCATGAGTCATAGTGATTTTTCGCGAACTTTTCCATCACTGCGACAGTGTTTGGCATGAAGGTTTGATTGTTAAATTGAAAAAGTTTAATTTTCCACTTTATATTATGAAATTACACTGGAGTCGCTTTTTACGCGGTTTTTTTTACACGGTTTTTTTTACGCGGTTTTTTTTACCTGGATTTCGAAATTTAAACGGTTTTGTTTTACGCGGATTTCGGAATTTACGCGGTTTTTTTTACGCGGATTTTGGTTTTTTTACGCGGATTTCAGAATTAACGCGGTATATCATTATACACTAGAGTCGCTTTTTACGCGGTTTTTTTACACGGTCTTTTTTTACGCGGTTTTTTTACGCGGATTTCGGAATTTACGCGGTTTTTTTACGCGGATTCCGGAATTTATGCGGTTTTTTTTTACGCGGTTTTTTTTACGCGGGACATATCACCCGCGTAAAAAGCTACTCCAGTGTAGTTCAAAATTATTTAACTGACAGAACTCTGCAGGTAAACTATAAAAATTCCAAATCTAATCGGCTACCTGTTAGAGCAGGAGTTCCTCAGGGTAGCGTTCTTGGGCCTACATTGTATAACATTTTCACTTCGGACCTCCCTGATTTGCCTCAGGGTTGCCACAAATCTTTGTTCGCTGATGACACAGGCATTTCCACTAAACGAAGAAGTCTTCGTGTTATTTGCAGCAGACTGCAGAAAAGTTTAGATATTTTCTCTTCTTATTTACAAAAATGGAAGATTTCTCCCAACGCTTCCAAAACTCAACTTATATATACAAAAAAAAAAGAAAAAAAAAAAATATATATATATATATATATATATATTTTTTTTTTTTATTTTTTTATTATTATAGTCACTCACACTCAGTTAACACTCTTGGGTCATTCGTGACTTGTCCGGGGGTGAGATTTGAACTCGTGACTTTGGCGTGAGAGGTATGGATGTTAACCACTACGCCGAGGTCGCCCCCAACTCAACTTATAATATTTCTACATAAGCCTAGTGCTTCCTTTTTGAAACCTAGTAGTAGTCACATAGTCACTATGAACGGTGTTCCAATTTCCTGGTCAAACCAAGTGAAATATCTTGGATTAATACTTGACCAAAAATTAACTTACTTTTAAAGATCACATTGAGGGCATTCAAGCCAAATGTAACAAATATATAAAATATTTGTATCCTCTTATAAACAGAAAATCCAAACTTTACTTAAACAAGTTTTTAGACCAGCCATGCTTAACGCTGTGCCAATATGGTCTAGTTGTTGCACTACCAGGAAACAAAAGCACTTCAAAGGATTCAGAACAAAGTTCTGAAGATGATTTTGAAGTTGCCTTCCTGGTACAGTACTACCGAAGTACATAGAATTTCGAATGTTGAGACTTTAGAACAAATGTCCAACAAAATAATTAATATTTTCAGGCAAAAATCGTTGCAATCCTCAATTGCAACGATTAATTCCCTTTATACTTAGATAAGATTTATTTTTAGTTTTTAGTTTTAAGATTTCAATTGTTATACTGACATGCAGGTTTAAAAAAAACCTGTTTAAAATACTGAATTGTCAAGGCAGGAACAATGTAAAAACACTTAGATATATATCATAACAATTAAGGCTGGTAAGTTACTGTAGTAACTGGAGCACCTAGGTTAAAATGAAATGTAATTTATTTTGAATTTGGAACAAATAAAGAGTTAAAAAAAAATAAAAAAAGGCTCAAAAGATTGAAATGTTGTGCAAATATAAATAATCCGAGATGCAACCGAAATAAGTTACGGGCCATATCGTCAACGATGGTAAAAAATACATTCTATGGGATATAACCACAAAATTGATGAAACGATGAGCATTTGTGAGTCATGCCGTAGCGTGATTGTAATTGTAATTGTAATTGTTCAGTGTATAGGCTGTGCCAACCGCTAAGTTGGCTTATCTAGGGACTAACCCCCTAGTCTATACACCTACTGTCCTTCCCGTTGCACTCGTCAGCTCGTGCGATACTCTAGACACACATGGGTGGTCGTATCCGGGTCCTCCCCTGGGTAGGCTCGTGTCCGTCCAGGTTCTGGTACATTAACTTATATCTATGCATGGTAATTATACTTTACAACTCACCTTTTGATTATAAATGTCGATAATGCTGAAACTATATGAATGTTAGTGATCATTATTAGGTGTGTGTTGCAGTGGAGTAGTAATTGAAGGAAATGAGGTTCTCATGTGGCTTTTGGGTAATTCTCAAATAAGTAAATCATGCAAGCACACACCTTTTACAATTCTTATCCAATTTACCAGTTCCGTCCAGTATAAATTGGCTGTTTCCAAATAGCCTAATCCTTTCTGACTACTTACTCTCTTACGTTTTCTCGCTTTTTTTCCTTCTTCCTATTGAAAATCTGGCCATGTTCCCATTTGTTCTCAGGTAGGTAATATTGGTACATGAAGGGATGAAAGAAATAAAACAAGTTAAGTGTGAGCCGCATGCGTTGGTTAGTCGTTTGGGTAATGGTGTTGTGTTCCCTATTTTATTTGCCTCTATTCAGCTCTCAGATCGCCCCCTCCCCCAAAACTATTATTGAAAAAAAAGAACCCATATTTGGTAACCTCTCGCGAGCTGCATAAGATATGAATAACAAACAAATCTAGAACGGGGCTTAAACATATAACATTTTCTAAGACTGATCATGATTAATATAGTATGAATAATGAGAATTGTATGAAGAAAAGACGATCCTAAAAGAAAGTTCCCTAGCAATAAAACTATTACTCTGTGCTAATATGAGTTATTTAAAAATGGGCATCCATACTCAGAAACTATACCCGACCTCAACAAACTGTACCGAAATCAGAACAGCTAAACTACTCGGTAAGATTTTAGCATTTCTATTTAATTGTATTAAACTATCTCACAGAGACCAGACGTTCAAGTTCGGTCAGAAACTTGTGTAGAGTTAAGTGGAAACGTTGCCGTTACGTAGCGCATCTCCTGATTTCCTCTATAAATTTATCACTTTCGACCAATTAGGCGCTAGTATCGATAAATTATCTGCTGAAAATCTATCACCACTTAGTGTCTAGTGTAAGTTTTGCAACGCCAGTGCCATCTGTTGTCAATGAGGGTTTTTAAGTGGGGAAGTCGCCGTTAGTGGCGCTTAAGTCGAATAGGAATCTTTACACAAGTTTTTAGAGAAATTTTGGAGCCTCAACGTCTGTTCTCTGTGGCTATCTTATATCGAGCTCTTTTCAATAATTGCAACATGTGAATAATGCAGAACAAGTTTAAAATTGTTCTAGAGCCAAATTGGTTTTGAATGAAAGTCAAACTACAAACGAACAGCTCAGCCGCTCTGAACCCTATGAAAATTATGCTTTCCCAATATGGTACATTCTCTCACTATAAACCTGTCATTTCTAGCCTATCTGAACTATTTTATAAATGGAAACCATAACATGGGTTACACTCCTCCTAAGCGGGTCCTCCGCATCCTATCTCTGTCTTATCTCAAATGCCAATGGTTTGAATGTATCAACATTGGAAATGACGTTCAAGCAAATAAACCCATACCCCACTCAATTGGCCAGTCTTCAGAATCGTCCAGTGGGCAGTGCGCTCTACACTCCAAGTTCCCTTTCTTTCAAATTTACCCCAAATTTTATATTTTACCCCTCTGAGTGTTGATTAATCACAATGAAACATTGTTACAGAGCACGGACTTGAGGTTACTACCCAACAAACAATTGCCTATTGAAGAAACGACTTCGTGACGATTTTATTCCACTTTATGCTTAATAATACTTGTATTATTTTCAATAATAACTTCTGTTCAGGCTTTGTTCACACAAATCTGGAGAATTTGTTCAACCACAACATCAAAATATTCGGTGTTGAATAAGGTATGTCGAGAAGCTTTTATTCGACTTACAAGAGTTGTAACAGAGCTTATTCGATCAATTTTTTAATTTTTCAGCGTTTATAAGACATCAATGCTTCCTTAAACAGCGATGGTATAAAGGTGTACACGAGAAGCTTAATTCCCTAATAAAAATGGTATGGTTAATTTGCTTAACGACGTGTTCTGGGTATCATCCAAACCATTTGTGGAATAGTTCAATGATTTGGGTTAACGTTCGTTTATGGTTGTTTTTTATTAGGGTTCTCATGTGAAATAATGTTTAATTAGACACTATTATACATTTATTAAATGATTATTCAACTACGGGATAATTAATCCGAAAATAAGAACGGCACAGAGCAGGGGTTTGTTCTCGTTAGTGATTGTTGTGTCATTATTTCTGTCGAAACACGCCACCCACCACACAATAATTTATTACATACATACATACACACACACATGTCGTTATATGGGATTCGAACCATGACCTGCCGATCACCAGCCGCTTGCCTTGCCATCTGAGCTATCCTAGATTACATCATATGAGCAGCTAAATAAGCAATAAAAGCTTGAATCTGAAAACCTATCAGCACTTCCAGCCGTAACTCTAGCTAATTCAAGGAGATGTAAGAATGATTAATTTATTTATAGTTGTTTAACATTAGACCAACGTTACCTCTCCATCTCTCTAATTTCGATAAAAAAGATGCTATTCTTTTCGAAAGATCTATAAATTGGTTGTCGTGAGTGAAACGATTTATGATTACGATTTAAATTAATTAGGCGTAGAAAATAAATAAAACAAAAAAGGGTTGAGGCTGGGATTGAACTCGCGACCTTCTACTTGGAAAGCGGAAACGGTAACCACTATGCTACCTATTTCGTTTTGAAGTTAGCCTGAAGCAGTGTTGTCGAATAATGAATCTAATACGTCGTTTATAAAGCATTTACAAATCATGTGATTACAACATGGACGCATAGTGGTATAAAAGCTACTATGCTGACTGTATTCACCTTTATACAGCAATATTGTGAAGCAATGCAATGGAACCTAGTAATGCAGCTAGAAAACAATTATTAGACGTATAATAAAGCATGTTATTAAATCAATGGAAACACACTTATCCAGTATGATATTAGATCAAACTTCTGGTGTTGAATCATGAAGACAGTCATCGTTTGCATAGATTTTAATAAGTATATTAATCAAATCAGAGCAATCAGCGGAATAAAGGCGCATCATCGATCTCAATGAGGTTTTCTGAGCACATAATTTGACAACCCGTTTTATTCAGCATTTTACACTGTTATAAAGCATTTATTCAATCTATATGCTTATTTGTGACTCTGAATTGTTTATTGAGCAGCATTGTGGAAAAATGAATCTAATACGTCGTTCATAAAGCATTTACAAAGCATTCAACTAAAACATGGACGCATAGTGGTACCAGAGCTATTTTGCTGACTGTATTCACCTTTATACAGCAATATTATAAAGGAATGCAATGAAATCTAATAATAGAGCTAGAAAACATTTATAAGACGTCTAATAAAGCATTTTATTAAAGCAATTGAAAACAGCCGAATTAAAGCGACAATGTATGTGCAAATTACACTTATTCAGTTTGTTATAAGATCAAACTTCTGGTTCTGAATCAGGAAGACAGTCAACGTTTATAAAGCTTTTAATAAGTAAATTAATCAGATCAGAGCAAACGGCGGAATAAAGGTGCATCTATCGATCTCGATGAGCTTTTTTCAGCACGTAATTCGACATTCTGTTTTATTCAGCATTGTACACTGTTATACAGCATTTATGCAATGTGTATGCTTATTTGTGACTTTGAATTGTTTGTTGGGTAGAGTATTAAATAATCCAGGTCCTATTTAGGATTATATCTGAAAAATCCAAATTTGGCCAACGCCCACCGATGAGCATTTGTGAGTCATGCCGTAGCGTGATATCTCATAATAGAAGTCCAGTTGTGAAAAAACGCCGATCGGTTGGAAATGATGTACCTAAATATCCAACCATCAACATAGTGATGATCCAGATCCATCAACGAGTGGCCATCAATCCGTAGATGAGCTAGGTAAGAACAGTCATCCTGATGATTCTATCAAGTTTTAACTGCAAAATCCTAATAGAACTTATTATTTTTTTTTCTTCTTTCCTCCAGATACGGTACTATCGGTTCCATCATTGGAGTCAGTTCCATCAGCATATGCAACGCCCATACAATGTTGAGAAGTTCAATGGCTTTGTGGAAACGTTGAATTTATCTCCAATTTCATCGAGGAAGATACAGCAGACATTAGCAAAGTAGAGGCATACGTAGAAATGATTGTGTAGCTAAAGGAGAAGTTCAATTCCCCCTACAGCTGACAGAAAAGATCAGATAACAGTATTATCAGTATTGCCAAAGTCTTTGTCCGTGAATAAAGTCGTAGCAGAATTCAACGCACGAACGTACATGGTAAAGCAGGTGAAGAGCCTTGTTAATGAGCAGGGTATTCTTAGCACACCCAATAAAAGAAGTGGGCATGGGATCAACGATGATACAAAAAAAAAAAATAGTTAGGGAATTTTTTGATTACAATGATATTAGTAGATCTATGCCCGGAACAAATGATTTTGTTTCCGGGTTAAGAAATAGACGAAAAGAAAACGTTTAAAAACGACTGTTAATGATGTCCCTCAAAGAAGCGTACATGATTTTTGTTGATAAATATAAAGATATTAATATTGGTTTCACTGTATTTACACAATTGCGACCAAAACATTGCATTTTGCTTGATTCTACTGGAATCCATAATGTATGTATTTGTAAAATTTATGAAAATGTAAAATAAATGATCAAAAGTTTAAGAATTATGTCACAAGATACAATAATAGAAAAAATGCATTGTAATATTTCAACAAAAACAACTGATCGCTTTTTCCGTGCTTATGAAAAGTGTGCTTCCAATGAACATATTGAAGAGGAATTTACTTTGCTATTAGAATCAAATGAGAAACAAGATGTTGTCTTTCAACAGTGGCTGAATACTGATCGTTGTAATTTGGAAACGATTATCAAGCATGTTGATGAATTTGTTCTATATCTCGTTGATTAAATTAACAAATGACTTTATTTACAAACAACAGTCTTCTTTTCTAAGAAATAAAAAAGAATTATCCAAAACGCTGCTCAAGGATATCACTGGAATAATTCTCAACCAACAATACATAGGGGAATTTACGTATTCTCGTCAATCTAAGCAGCTTCCGCACTTCTATTAGCATTTTCTCAGTGTCACGCACACATATGACGTGTCTGTTTGTTTACATTCATCTGCTGCTAGCTACTCTATCCATTCCAACCAACAACACTGTCCAAAACGGTTTGAAAACGTTATTAAGGCGCTCCAAACTTCTCAGGTGAGTGTGACTATTGTCGGCAGCCTCTTTTACTTCGGCAACATTTCCGTTTAAACTGCCTGTAAACCAGCTGTTCTATTATCGGCCTCGAAATCAGCCGTATTTTGATGTGCTTATGTTTCTTTTGCAGAAACACCTGTCATAACAGGTTTGCTCAGTCGTAAAAATGTATTAGGATGGAAGTTGAAAGACTAAGGAATCGTTTAAATACATTATGCGAAGTGTTTTAGTGAGAAAATACATCGAAATTAACGTTTAAATTGTCGTTGCCGAAAACAGTCGATGGCTGCCGAAGCCATCATTTACCCTACATCCATTTGAAGCTTATTATAAGAAAGACGATAAACTTGAAAATGTTAGCTTCATTATCATATCAGGAGTAATGACTCACGATACAGTTGCAGTTTAGTTGTTCATATAATAAATGATAGATTTTAAAATTACTTTTGTGTCAGATGGGGCAGCATCACAATACAAAAATAAAAAAATAAAAAATAAACTTTTCTAGTCTGTGTAGATTTTAGTCAAAGCATGGATTAGAAGAAGAATGGCATTTTTTTTTGCAACGTATCATGGAAAAGGTCCCTGTGGTGCCATTGGTGTCACTCTCAAGAGAATGGCAAAGAGAGCTACAGGGGTTGTGAGAAATATAGGGTACTAGCAAAATTTTGTCCAACTTTGGACTGTTGTAACTTCGTTAAATATTGTTCGATTTTCAATCTTCAAAAAACATTCGACTAGAAAACTAATCAAATTTTATGGTGAGGCAATGGAAGTGACCATGGTTACCGGATACCGGAGATATTCCGGGTTTCCTGAGGGCATGTCTAAATTGCTAAATTTGTGATGAGTTTTTCTCAGGGTGTCCGTTACTAATCTGTGTTTTTGTTCATACGCCAAAAATAGAACCATTTCCAAAACAAATGACGCACCAAGAGCTAAAATCGGCTCAGAATCAACCAAGATATGGCCATTTCCCTGGAATCGGTCCTGAGGGAGGGTTCTGAGTGCGGTCAGTTCTTTCATTCATTCAAAACATGCCGTGCGACACCTCTTTCTTCATAGTTTTTTTTACCAATAGGCTTTCTATAGACTTTGAATAGATCATTTACTACATTGGCCTCGGGGGAACCAGTAGTAGGGGACAAATTCATTTTTACAAAAATCATGCCGTGTGACACCTTTTTTTTCATGGTTTTTCATCAGTAGGATTTCTTAAGACTTTAAATGGATTATTAACCACATTGGCCACTTCCGGAACCACCGAAGTAGGGTACAATTTCATTTTTACACCAAAATATGCCATGCGACACCTCTTTCTTCATGGTTTTTCATCAGTAGGCTTTCTATAGACTTTGAATGGATCATTGACCGCATTGGCCACTTCTGGAACCACCGAAGTACCGCCGGGGGAACCTGTAGTAGAGGACAATTGCATTATTACACCAAAAAATGCCGTACAACACCTCTTTCTTCGTGGTTTTTTATCCGTAGGCTTTCTATGGACTTGGAATTGATCATTGACCACATTGGCCACTTCCGGAAACACCGGAGTACCCCCGAGGGAACCTGTAGTAGGGGACAACAGGCATGGAAAATCATTTGCATTCATTTCGTGCATTCATTTACATTCATTTGACCCTAACTTTTCTCATCAACAGAATCCTGCAAAATAATGTATGGAGCTTTTGTAGGTTTTGTTATTAGCTACAACTTTTGTTATCATTTCAAATACTTATCTCTTATGCATGATGAACCAGAGCGAACAGAAGCTGCTACTGTTATTCAATGAATGTATTTTACATTCACTTAAAAACAGTAACAAGTTCTGCCCGCTCTAATTCGTGATGCATAGGAGATACAGATGGGCAAAAGTTGTAGCTAATAACAAAACCTACAAAAACTCCATACATTATTTTTCAGAATTCTGTTGATTAAAAAAATGTTAGAAGCAAATGAATGTAAATGAATGCATGAAATGAATGCAAATAATTTTCGATGCCTGGGGGACAATTCCATTATTACACCAAAACATGCCGTACGACACCTCTTTCTTCATGGTTTTACATCAGTAGGATTTCTATAGGCTTTAAATGAATCATTGATCGCATTGACCACTATCGGAACAACCGGAATGCCCCCAGGAAACCATAAGTAGGGGACAATTTCATTTTTACACCAAAACATGCCGTGTGACAGCTCGTTCTCCATGGTTTTGCATCAGTAGGCTTTCTATAAAGTTGAATTGGATCATTAATTACATTGGCCACCTCGGAACCACCGAAATGCCCTCCGGGAAACCTGCAGTAGGTGACAATATTGTATGTTTACGCCAAACTGTGGCATACGATAGCTCTTTCTCATGGTTTTTCATCAGTAGGCTTTCTATAAACTTTAATTGGATCATTGATCACATTTCCCGCTCACTGAACCACCAAGAGGCCCCACGGAAACCTGTAGCAGGGGACAATTGCATTTTTACACCAAAACATTCCGTATGGCAGCTCTTTCTTCACGGTTTTTCATCAAAAGACTTTTTAGAGACTTGAATTGGATCATTGACTAGATTGGCTGCTCTCCGCACAACCGGGATGTCTCTGGGGGAGGGATCCCTTTAGCAGGGGACAATTACATGTTTGAACCAAAATGTGCCGTGCAACAGCTCTTTCTTCATGATTTTTCATCAAAAAGGTTTCTGTAGAAGTGGATTATTAACCATATTGGCCAGTTTCGAAACCATCGAGATGCCCCCGGGGAACCTATAGCAGAGGTCAATTATAACTAACCTGCCAATCGTCGGCGTCCGCCTTAAGAACGCCTCTAACTTAGCTATCGGCTGTGCGTACCTGCCCTGCGGACGGATAGCCAATCTGGATGGGGTCTTAAGTGCAGTTATTTCCAAGTTTCCGGAACCGCGGCTCTTCGTCGGCGACATCAACGGGCACCATCCGGACTGGGGCAGCCCTCGCCCAGATCCCAGAGGCTCTATCCTGGCGAGCATTTTTGAGAGAGAGGACTTGGTGGTGCTGAACGATGGCGCTCCCACCTTCTTTAATGGACGGCACACCACCGCGATCGACATTGCCACTGCCAGCCGATCTATCGTAGACAAAGCACAGTGGAATATCTGTACCGACCTGCACGGTAGTGACCACTACCCAATCCGCATACAGCTTTTCGTAGGTGCGGTCCCCCCAACGACCCGGAGACCCAGGTGGCGCTTCGAGGAAGCCGACTGGGACGCTTTCAGGGAGAAATCCGACGCTCTCTTTCAGCAACGCGAACCGAACGATATCTCCAGCTTCACGGAAGTACTATACGACGCTGCAACACTATCCATCCCAAGGACTGGTAGCGTACCCGGGCGAAAAGCCCTACGTTGGTGGAACGAGGATACCAAATGTGCGGTAAAAGCACGATGCAAAGCCCTACGCCGGCTTAAGCGCCTAGCCTTAGACGATCCTGGTAGGGAGGAAGCGCTGAAGGTCTACCGAGAACGCCATCTCTCGTGCAGACAGGTGATCCGCGACGCGAAGCGATCCAGCTGGATGGACTTCCTGGATTCAATCGATGAATCCCAATCGTCGAGCGACTTGTGGAATCGCGTCAACGCTCTCAGTGGCAAGCGGCGATCCACTCCACCTACTATCCAAGCTCATGGCAACACGATCTCAGAACCGAAGGACATCGCTGACAATTTAGGGAACTATTTTGCCGGCCTGTCCGCTATCAGGGGCTACGACAGCGATTTCGTCCAGCGCGTCAAACCTTCCACAAGCAGCATTCGCGACCTGCGAATTCCATCCGATGTCCCTTCCCTCCAGATCAACGATGCTCTTACCTTCCGGGAGCTTCAGTTCGCCCTCGGCAGCAGTACTGGTAAATCTGCCGGGCCGGACGAGATTGGATACCCGGTGTTAAAAAACCTCTCCCTCGACGGAAAAACGAGGCTACTCGCTCTCTTCAACGACCTATGGCTCACTGACTCGTACCCGGACCTCTGGAAACAAAGCCTGGTAGTGCCCATTCCAAAGATCAACGCGGCGAGTGGAGAAGCCTCCTCCTTTAGGCCGATTGCGCTCACTTGCTGCGCGGCAAAAGTGATGGAGAGAATGGTAAATCGTCGACTTAGGCAGTTCCTGGAGTCAAACAGTCTCCTTGACGAACGGCAGCATGCATTCCGACAAGGACACGGCTCCTCCACTTACTTTGCAGCCCTCGGAAATGTACTCAAGGAAGCCCAGGACAACGGTCACCATGCGGAGTTAGTATCCCTTGATATTTCAAAGGCGTTCAACAGGACTTGGACGCCCGGCGTCATCAGGCAGCTCATCGGCTGGGGCCTGAAAGGCCACATCACACATTTTGTACGGAATTTCCTCCTTGATCGTACCTTCCAGGTGACTGTCGGGAACACTCGATCGGATCCGTTCCCCGAGGAAACTGGAGTGCCCCAGGGATCCGTCATAGCGGTAACGCTATTCCTGGTGGCAATGAACGGGGTGTTCAGCCGACTGCCCAAGAACGTGCACGTAATCGTCTATGCCGATGACATACTCATCGTCGTAACGGGACGAACGACTATACGGACCAGGAATATAGCCCAAGCAGCTGTCTCCGCCGTCAGCAGGTGGGCGCTTTCTGTTGGTTTTCAGCTCTCCGCACCAAAGAGTGTACGGTGCCATATCTGCCACTCGGGTCATCTGATTCGGGGACCACCGATCACCATCCAGGACCATCCAATTCCGCTTAAGAAAACAGTCCGCGTTCTGGGGGTAGTTCTGGATCGGACTCTAAGTTTCGACCAACACTTAGTGAAAGAAAACTGCCGTAGCCGCATCAACATCGTCAGGACAATCTCCCGTCCGCACCGCTCCAGTAACCGCGAGATCCGCCTTCGTGTCGCCCGGGCTGTTATCGACAGTCGACTTTTCTACGGCCTCGAAATTACCTGCTTAGCCACCGAGAAGCTGAACGGCATCCTCGCTCCGGTATACAATACCTACGTACGCATCGTATCCGGCCTCCTACCTTCCACGCCCGCAGACGCCGCTTGTGCAGAAACCGGAGTCCTCCCTTTCCGCTATCGATCTGCTGCAGCCTCTGCCACCAAAGCCGCTGCCCTCGCTGCTAAGACATCCGGGAACGATAGGGTCTTTCTCCTCAACGAGGGGAACAGAGCCCTCCGCACTGCAGCCAACGTAGACCTCCCCCCGGTGGCCAGGGTCCACTGGCATGGAGAGAAAAGTTGGCGATCAAACGTTATCAAAATAGATAAGCGGATTAAGAGAGGATTCCAAGCCGGAGATAACTCTGTAGCGTTGAGGCGCTCTGTTGCAGAACTTCTTAGGTCGGTTTATCCGGGGCACGTTCATCGCTTTACGGACGGATCGCGATCACGGGCCGGAGTGGGACTCGGAGTGGCAGGACCAAACACCGCAACAAGTCAAAGTCTTCCGGAGGAGTGTTCCGTTTTTTCCGCAGAAGCCGCTGCTGTTCTTGACGCAGCCATCACTCCTGCAGATCAACCGATCCTTGTGCTAACGGACTCACACAGCGTCATCCAGGCGCTGGAAGCCGAAGCCCCGAGCCACCCCTGGATACAAGCCATTACACGTTTTGCTCCACCCTCAACCGTTTTTACGTGGATTCCCGGGCACTGCGGTGTTCCTGGAAACGAGGCAGCGGACAGGCTGGCGGGATCTGGTCCATCCGGACCCCGCTTCACCAGGAACGTACCACTCCTAGACGTCAGGCGTTGGATTGCGAATATCATCATGGAAGCCTGGCAGGAGGAATGGTTTCAGTCACGCACCACCCTCCTGAGAAAGATCAAAGAAACCGTACGACCTTGGCAAGACAGCCACAAGTACAAAGACCAGCGGATTATTTCAAGACTCCGGACCGGCCATGCGAGGATTTCCCACAATTTTGGTGGGACACCCTTCCACAAGGTTTGTCCAATCTGCAGCATCCCTGCCTCGGTGGAACACGTGCTGTGTGTCTGCCCAGAGTTTCAGAGGCTACGCGAACAACACCGACTCCCAGAGAGCATCAGGGAGCTACTTGGCAACGACCCCTCGACGTTGACTGCGCTGATTGCATTCTTGAAGGACGCTCACCTATACAACCAAATCTAGCCCTCTCGTCGTGGGCTGCGCTGTCCGTGTTCTTTCACCTTCCTATTTTCCTGCCGTCGGGGTATCTCTGCCGGACTGGGGCACTGTCTCTTACGGTGGAGCTCTACCTTGTTCGCGCATCCATTCCTCACCACAGTCCCGATGTAACTCCCACTTTACATTAAGTTTTTTAAAATGTTGTCTGTCCCTTTTGGTGGGTAATCAGAGCCAGTTGTACGTTATGTAATGATAGACTGAAACGCTTTCTTTCGAGGCAGGCCCTAAGCCTGACCCTCGATTATCAAATGTGATGAACTAGCCTACGGCTAAAAATCACAAAAATAAAGAAAAAAAAAAAAAAATTATATATTTACACCAATACATGCCGTACGACAGCTCTTTTTTCATTACTTTTCGTCAACATGTAAGATGTGACGATATGAAAAGATATGAAAAGTTTCGTATACACCGATGAAAATTCAATAATAACATTGAGAAAGATTTTTTCGGAAGCAAGGATTCGCCTTGGACTCGTCTGGGAATTGAATCGTACGGTTTATGAATTGTTTCAATAGGTATTTAATACCAATCGTCAATCAAAAGTTTTTCCCAACTTTTTTACAGACGTCGATGGTGGGAGCACGCTCCTCACTCAAATGGGAAAGCAACGAAAAACAACGCATTTTACTCCAGGGGTGCATTTTAGTTCATCCTTACATAAAATTCAAATTTTGCTTTTGTCTGTGTTCATGTGACTATACTCACACGCTGCGAGTATGTAGTAAGATCAGATTGAAAAAGAGAAAAAGACAAAGATGCATATTCATTCTTTGCGATTCGTTATGAAAATGTAAACAATGAACATTGCGACCAAGATAATCATAGCATAGCCTTGATGTTGACTTGCATCTGTATTAGTATTTCGAAAATCAGCTGATAACCTGTTTTCCAGTTGTTGTGATCCATTCAATGCTATAGAAAGCCTACTGATGCAAAACCATGAAGAAAGAAGTGTCGCATGGCATGTTTTGGTGTAAAAATGAAATTTTACCCTACTGCAGGTTCCCCGGGGGTACTTCGGTGGTTACGGAAGTGGCCAATGTGGTCAATAATCCATTTAGAGTTTTTAAGAATCCTACTGATGAAAAACCATGAAAAAAGAGGTGTCACACGGCATGATTATTGAAAAAAATGAATTTGTTCCCTACTACAGGTTCCCCCGAAGGCACTCCGGTGGTTCCGAAAGTGGCCAATGTAGTCAATGATCCATTTAAAGTGTATAGAAAGCCTATTGGTAAAAAACCATGAAGAAAGAGGTGTCACATGGCATACACCAAAAAATTCTGAATTTTACTGGCGATGTAAACATCCATGCATGCAAACATTCATACATATAATCTTCCTTTTCACGTAAACTAGCAGCTTGCAAGAAATGTTGCAAATAAAAGTGGACAGTTGCATACAATATATGGAATATTGCATGACATGTCTCATAAATTTACACGATCTATCATCTAAACTTGTATGATATATGACGCTCCATTTATGTGCATCATAGTAACGGAAATTTACACTACTTTTTTTTGCTGTGCATGTTTTGGTGTAAACATGCAATTTTCCCCTACTGCAGGTGCCTACGGGGGTACTCCAGTGGTTCCGGAAGTGGTCAATGTAGCCAATGATCCATTCAAAGTCTATAGAAAGCCTACTGATGAAAAACCATGAAGAAAGAGGTGTCACACGGCATGATTTTTGTAAAAATGAATTTTCCCCTACTACAGGTTCCCCCGGGCGTACTCCGGTGGTTCCGGAAGTGGCCAATGTGATCAATAATCCAATTAAAGTCTTTAGAAATCCTACTGATGAAAAACCATGAAGAAAGAGGTGTCACACGGCATCATTTTTGTAAAAATGAATTTGTCTCCTACTACAGGTTCCCCCGAGGGCACTCCGGTGGTTCCGGAAGTGGCCAATGTGGTCAGTGCTCCATTTAAAGTCTATAGAAAGCCTATTGGTAAAAAAAACCATGAAGAAAGAGGTGTCACATGGCATGTTTAGAGTGAATGAAAGAACTGATCGCACTCAGAACCCTCCCTCATGACCGATTCCAGGGAAATGGTTATATCTCGGTTGATTCTGAGTCGATTTTAGCTCTTGGTACGTCATTTGTTTTGGATATGGTTCTATTTTTGGCGTATGAACAAAACACACAGTTTAGTAACGGACACTCTGAGAAAAACTCATCACAAATTTAGCAATTTAGACATGCCCTCAGGAAACCCGGAATATCTCCGGTATCCGGTAACCATGGTCACTTCCATTGCCTCACCATAAAACTTGATTAGTTTTTAGTCGAATGTTCTTGAAGATTAAAAATCGAACAATATTCAACGAAGTTTCAACATTTTGCTAGTACCTATTTCTCACAACCCCTGTAGTCTTGCTCGAGATTATGGAAACACCATAACAACTCCACGAGAATTATATAAAGGGTGTCCACGATGAAATTGCCACACTATGAAATTGCTCTAACTTTTTAACCGTTGGGTAGAATTTAATGCAAATTTGGGTGGATTTAGTTCATAGTGCATTATTTACATCCTGCAAGTTTTAAAGTCCTGTGATCAAAACTCGCGGAAATGGAGTCGAAAGATCAGCTCGTGCGTGATAAAATCTTGCGCATTCATCACGAGAACAAGGATCTCTCGCATCGTTCCATCGCTAAAACGTTGGGAATCGCGAATTCCACGGTGTCGCGAGTGATTAAGCGGTTCGAGGAACGGTTGACCACCGATCGGAAGCCCAGAAGTGAAGGAAAAAGTATTCCGTACAACACCAAAAATCACAACCGCGTAGTTGGGGCCTTCAACCGAAATCCGAACGCCTCCGTTAGGGATGTGGCTAAGAAGCTGCACCTAAGCCGAAGTTTTGTCCAGAAGGCCAAAACTAAGGCTGGGCTTCGAACGTTCAAGGTACAAAAGGCCCCTAATCGCGATGAGAAGCAGAACAAGTCCGCCAAAACCCGTGCCAGGAAGTTGTACCTCAACATGCTGACGAAAGTTGAATGCTGCATCATGGACGACGAAACATATGTGAAGGCCGACTTCAAACAGATCCCCGGCAACCTGTTTTTCACGGCCAAGGATAAGTTCAGCGTTCCGGAGCATGTCCGCACTCAGAAGATGTCCAAATTTGCGAAGAAATTCCTGGTTTGGCAAGCCATCTGCACGTGCGGGAAGCGGAGTGCACCTTTCGTGACCCAGGACACGATGAACGGACAGGTGTACATAAAAGAGTGCCTCCAGAAGCGGCTGCTTCCTCTCCTGAAGGCCCACAACGTCCCAACAATCTTCTGGCCGGATTTGGCCTCATGCCACTACTCCAAGGACGTGCTGAAGTGGTATGCGGACAATAAGGTCAATTTCGTGCCGAAAATGTTCAACCCTCCCAACACTCCGGAGCTCCGCCCCATCGAGAAGTACTGGGCGATTATGAAGCAGCACCTTCTTAAACGACCTAAGGTAGTGAAGACAGTCGAGGAACTGAAGAAAGTATGGGTTTACATGCAAAAAACGGTTGATTCACAGGTTGTGCAGAATCTTATGGCCGGGGTTAAGGCCAAGGTGCGGGCATTTGCATATGGACTGTAAATAAAATACGAGTAAAATGGTAAAATGAAGTTTAATAGTTATTTCTCAATCCCTGAAAATTTGATGGCAATCGGATGAAAACTCGAATTTTGCGAATCAATTTTGTGTGTGGCAATTTCATCGTGGACACCCTTTAACTGGGCAGTTGAACAAACATAAAAATATCACAAAACTACGTTTCGAGTACATATCCACTGAACAGTACATCGAAATGTCAGAAGAACTCGAAGAACTATATAATAGTACAAAGACAATATCTGAAATACAGAAATTCCACAGTTTTGTGCCTATAACTGGTGACAAAGTAGCGGCAAAAGGTATTCTAATTCAGAAGATGAACCAAAAATATTTAACTTGATTGGAAAAAGGAAAAAATAGCATGTATGAAAATAGGTTTAAGACATTGAAAATATATAAATAAATGATATATGAAAAATCTTGTCTTTTTTCTCTCACATATTATGAAATTTTGCATCAGTAGTAGACAACAGCATAAGGGAATGATATTTTTGACAAGGTCTACATGTCCAGAAAGTTTTATTGAACTCTGAGAGGGTGCTGCCAATTCCAAATACGATGCATCATGAGTCCTTTTCATATGAAATGCTCGATTAATCAAAGTGAACTTAAGTGCTGATTAGACAAAATTGAATCGCAAATTGGGCTTCATTTGATTCTGACATGATTTTGTGCTTCACTGGTTTAGTTTTGTGTGAAAATGGTAAATTAAAAAAAAAATCAGTTCAGACATGAAAAACTTTTTAAGCGGCGCCGGTGGTGTAGTGGTAAGCGTGATTACCTCTCACCCCAGCAGGCCTGGGTTCAATCCCAGTCGGCGCCGCCGGGATGTTCTGAGGCATAGCATCTCTGATCACGCCTTCCTTCGGAAGGGAAGTAAAGCCGTTGGTCCCCGGTTCATGAGTTGATGGGTCGATAGGTAGGGTCCAGGTGTGGGAGCTGCCTCCCTGGCGTCGGTAGCATTGGTGCTCAGCACGGAAAACAAGATCGACGGAAAACAAACCAAAGGAAAAAAAAAAAAAAATGAAAAACTTTTTGTTAGAAAAATGTTTTTTCCTTACAAGTGCCATGTATGGACGGTTGGTAGTAAACATAATTACCTATCTTGAGACAAAGTTTCAACCAAATCAAACATGGCCATTTTTTAAATCGACTCCAAATTTTTAAAAATCAATTTTTTAAATGTAGGTCTCAACTGGAATTTTTTCAGTATTTTTTTTTTATAATTTGGACAATTTCCTACAAGTTATCCATACAACACATTTTTGAAGGAGTTGTCATTTTTCCATAATATTTTTTTGAAAAAAAAACGGCAAAAGAAGTTTGGCCCTTCTCAAAGGTTAGTCTAGATGAATTTTTGAAAAACTAAGTATATGCAAAGTGGCTTATACACACATCCAGAAAGTTTCATTGAAATCTGAGAGGGTGCCACCAGCTCCGAATACGATTTGGCGCGAAATGCGTCATATACAACACATTAACATCGAAAGAGACTACCCTGAAGACATTTTTACTCCATGGAGCAACGTACAGCATCAAATTCAACCGACTTAGGGACTTTGGATAACAGGACATTATTGAACCGAAAACACGTCCAACATGTATACCTTCAACTATCTAGAAACAAAATATGGAACTGGAGCCTACTGGGTGGAGTCACATTCTCCACGATAATTACCATAACCTTGTGTCGTTTTCGTTATCGGTTGCACCTTTGTTTACAAACAAATGAACGGTGCAGTGTAGTAAAAATGAAAACAACATTAGTTTTTGTTTGCTTTTCTCTATTTTAGTCAGATCATCCAAGGCAATCTTGATAAACAACCCACGGAGGAAAAGGACCAAATAATCAGCACCAAAAGCGGAACCACCCACCGAGGGAAACCTGAACACGTGAGGACACGCTTCTCTACCCCCCGGAGGAGTTATACAGCAGAGCCAGACCATGATGCCAAGTACTACCGTCCAAAGTACAGTCATCGATCACATCACCACCAATACCAACGAGTAAGCTACCATGTCACCAGGCCATCGTCAGCACTCTTCAAGCAACTCTACCACACCAGCGAACACGCCACTGTTGCCACCGAGTCACCGCCAGTGGATTGCAGGATAAGCAGTTTTAGCTATTAAATAGAGTTCGATCGTAAAGTGAACAATTAGTCTTAATTAGTTATTTGTGAGAGTTCCATGCAGTTCAATAATCCTGTACGATCAAATGTAAAAGTTAGTTAATAAAATATTTTTTTATGAGTTACTAAGCGTAATTCCTTTAATTATATATTATAACAATTAAGGCTGGTAAGTTACTATAGTAGCTGGAGCACCTAGGTTAAAATGAAATGTAATTTATTTTGAGTTTGGAACAAATAAAGAGTTAAAAAACGAAAATTACTACTTTAGTCTGTTATTTGAAAGTAGCATTTTCAAATATATAAACATTTATTTGCAATTTTCCGTAATTTTTAAGTGAGTTAAACGATAACATTTACGTGAAAATCATTTATTTCTATGAGAATCACTTAACTGTAATCTCTCACCTAAAACACGTAATATTCACCTGAATAGTATGATGGAAAATATCTACGTGCCTGTTTAGGTGGATATAACGTGAATTTTATTTGCAGTGTATAATTACGAATGGCATCAAAATCATTTTTTTTTTATATTTTAGTACGTTAAAAACCAAAATCTTGGTAGGTTTTGTTGACACGGTTTTTTACACGATATAATATCCCCCGTATAAAAAAAAACCTGAGTGTAAAAGTGGACAGTTTTTTCATCAAGCATTTATAATTGATGGACATAATAGTAATGTATCTAGTAGACCCGAAAATGTTTTTATTGTTACCTTTGAAATTTGAGTGGAATTAACAATTTTATGTTCATCTTTTTAATACGTGGCATTACAAAAAAAAACAATTCGATTTTCTGAGAAATGCAGCATCGGACACTTCTTAAAAGCATATAAGCATTCACATTATCTTACCACATTTTGAGCCGGCGTTTTGAGCTCTGGAGATGTTGTCGATGATTCATATCCAACATCTGTGTGAATATTTACTTTAGACATTAGCTTACTGACGTTAGAAATAGAAGACGGACTAGAATTTAAGTTTTCCTCGCATGAAGAAAACAGCAATTGTTGCTGCTTCTGTAGACAAGCATGTTTCGTTGTTTCAGTTATGGCTGTGGTTGCTGGTGCCGCTGGATGATTGTCAATATTATTCTCAATCTCATGTTCATGTGGTTCCTCCTGATCCTGCTATAAAAATAATTATTTTTAAATAATATACTCAGGTCACTGCAGATAATAATATCTCATACATCTTCTGGACAAAGTTGAAATGCCATTTGTAACAAGTTTTTGGCAGACTGTGATCGTTCTAACACAAAACTATTCGTATTGTCGTTGCTTTGTGCAGGAGGTGACCACGAATTGTAGTTATATTGTCCACCAGATACTCGGTGTCTGTCCAACTCGTCTTGCAGCCACTCGACTGCATGTGTCCATTGACGGGCTAGTTGTACCGTATTATGTAACATGTTTAAAGCTACACGACTTCGATTGAACAGGGTTACCAAGCACTTTATGCATTGATAAGCGCGTTTCTGGTAATTAATTTTGTTCCTCTGGATGATGTCTAATAAACCTTCCCTGTCATCTGAAATGCCTGAAAAAAGAGTAATTAATTAAGAATTATTAGGAGGTTCGAATTCAATAATTTGGAGTAGGTATAGAAATTGATGGAACTTGTGATCCGTTCCGTAGCATTGTAAACTTCGAGTAATAGTCGTTCAAAGAAAATAAAAAGAAGAGAAATGAAAAGCTCTTGCAAAACAATTGCATTTTGATTCCACATCATTAATCGAGATATCTATTTTAAACTTAGGGGACGCGCCAATAACGCTAAAGATCATGAGTTAAAATCTCCTTCTCGGACAAGACACGAACAACCTAAAATGTGCTCTCCCTCCTTCCACGGTTGCACAGGAGATCGATAACTTTTCGTTGCGTTTAATGTTTGTCAATCTACAATCATTAAGATTTTTTTTATATTGGAACTCTGTTTTGATCGAAATATGGGGAATACGGCCGAATTATTTTATGTTGGATTTGTTCATATGCCATATGATGAATGCCACTACCTCGAACTGGACACCCAACTAACATTTTTCATGACGTAATTTAGGTCTAAAACGCTTTGCCAATTTAATTTATACAACCGTAAACGCTGTCCAGACTGGAGAGTTATAACATGTTATAACGGTTGTCAAATTTTTTTTTTTTCTGAAAGTGAATCGTTTATTTCAATGTTCCTCAAAGATTATTTACAAAATAATTTAGCTTTCACATATTAAGTAGAATTCAAGTGCACTAACATCGATTCTAACGTTAACTTCATTAACATAGGTGAGGTATAATATAAGCATCTTCAATATTTGACTTCGTTTTGTTGGTCCTACGTTTAATAGTGCTGGGCGCAGCAATTCTTCGAAAGACAGTCGTTGCCAACCTCCAAGTATCATCGTCATCTTTTGTTGTACAAAAGCCCATGCGTGTGCTACTCGAGGGCAAACACTGAATTTGTGTTGCAGCGTTTCAACCACAGCATTGCAATGCAAACAATTCTCAGCGTTCGCACGTTGGATGATTCTCATCAATTTTCGGTGCACCGTCTTCTCATTTATGAGCAAGTATAAGCTGCTCCGATGGCTCGATGACAGCTGTTTTGTTGCGATGTTTAACCATATACGCTTCCAGTTCGTGCCAGGATTTTTCCTTTCGACCCGTGGTGTTTCCGTCCGCTCCACAAACAGGCGATGTATTTGTTCACTAGAGTTATGCTCTCGAACAAATGGTGGGAGAAGAGGAATTTGCTGGGAAAGGGAAGGTCTGCGGGGGGAGAAATTCCTTGGTTGCAAGTAAACTGATGAAGGTTGTGTTTATTCCCAGCTGCCGCATTGTTTCGTGAAGGAAAGAAAGGGATATCCGATCGAAAGCATGATCGAGATCGTAGCTTATCAGCTTCCCTTTTTGCTTCCTCGCTATCAGCTGAGCAATTCGATCTTTCAGAGAAAGAGTGGTTTCGAAAATTGAATGTCCATCGTTGGAACATTTTTGTGCACCACTCAGCACGCGGTGAGTCCTCATCACGAGCTCGAGACGTGCTTTCAAAATCCTACTTAGAATTTTAAAGTCCGCATTCAGAAGGCTGATCGGGTGGTATCCTCGAGCGGTGTTTGCCGTTACTCTCTTTCGCACTAACCCAATTACTCCGTTGGCGAACTCAGGGGATAGCTCATTTGTCAGAGCCTCATTTAATACGAGGTTCAGTTCTCGGTGGATGACGTCGAATGTACGTTGGTAAAATTCAACAGGTAACCCGTCGCTTCCCGCATGTACGAATAGACGACAAAATCTCTGATGTTGTAATTTCTGCCACGCAAACTTCGTTGCACTCGTCATGTTCAAGTACCGTAAAACGGGGTAACATTGATAGTTTTTTAAAGTATATTCTAAATATTTTTTTACAGCAATGAATGTTTTTTTCAAATTTCACAGTTTTAAAACAAGTACTGAGAATCCAAAAGTTGATTCGTAAGTAATATGTTTAACGGAAATTAAGGCATTTGCACTATTTTTTAGTTTTGTGACCGAACTTCAGTATTTTGATTTGGGGTTACTTTGATAATGCTCGATGAATGTAGAAAAAATGGGTGAAACTCACACAATTTAGTTCTTTGAACATGAAACTTTGAATGAGTATATAATCAGAAAACATCATAAGCAATAAGAATACAGCATTGAATTTGTGATGGCTATATCAGAAATACATTTCATAAGTGATGGTTTGAGTGCTTTTTCAAACAGGCGAAAAACACGCAAATTGTTTTTTTAATATGTTTGTAAAATATGGAACGCATACTATATAAAGTTTATATACGATATCAACAGAAATACCCTAAGCTACAATATGGAACCAATTTTTTAAATTTGGAAAAAGTGCAGCGAGTAAATTTAATCTTTATATTATGTATACTATCAAAGTTACCCGCATTATCAAAGATACCCCGTTTTACGGCACCACTCTCTCGCTGTGTATAATTCCTTGAAGTAACGAAGCAGATGGTTTTCGATCGTTTCGTTGTTTTCGCCACGCAGCTCTGTGATAACAATTTTTTCCTCCGTCGTTCTCAAAGCTGAAACGTGCTAATGTTTTCACCTGCAATGAAGATACCGTTGATGCGCATGAAGTTCTGCGAGAAGCTGCGGTGGTGTGTTTTCACGCGGTTAATCGTAGCTATCATCGCTGGATTCTGGAAATAACCATCATACGCTTGCTGAAGCTGCGCGTACAGTCGTTGGTGTTCTGCATTAAACTCGCCGTATGCCTCGCGAGATTTCCATCGGAAGAAGGACTGGATTTTCGGCTTAGCGTATGACAGCCACCACGTGATCCAATTTGGAAAGTTCCGTCTCTTTTGGGTTACATATTGCCCCCAAGTAACAATTCAGTAACCATTTAGCATCCACTCTAATTTATGATGGTTTGATAACGGCAATGAACAATCCATTTAGTTTGAATATAGCATTTCAAAGTGTAAAACATTCCTGCTTAGTAGGTAATTCAGCTTTTTGCTATTTTAAAAAACTTTTATAGTCTGGCAAGAAAGTCAAACAATGTCTTGTTTTAAAAATAAATTTAAAACAGTTATCAATCCCTCCTTAAAACTGTTCTGTAATTCAAGCATAAACGTTATTAGCAATTGTTTATCAATGTCTTGATAAAATACTTTATAAACGTGTTCTATTATTATAAAAGCAACCATAAAACCATTAGGTTTTGCATTAGAGCAAAAAGCATTTATTGCTGCTTTTTAGGCTTTTAAAGTGCATCTTTAACTCCCCAATTACTCTGTTTACAAATTGAGCTTAAAAGATGGTTCCTCATAGTTAATAAATGCCAAATTTATGACAAGGAAATCTAGAAGGATAGACGCAGTAGGATGAAAAATTCAAGTCGATTTCAGCCAAATTTACTTCTTTAGAAGAACCAGCACACCATCAACGACTGACCATCTGGCGGAGAAGAGTACAGTGAGCGTGGCCCTCGAATTCATAAAACATTGTCGAAAGTTTTAAAACATACCAGCCTTCTTCAGATCTTGCGAATAGATGACAATCGAAATGGTTTCCGATCCATAGCAGCGATTTTATCCGGCGAAAGAATCAACTCTTCGAAAATTTTACTCAAGCGTACATCCCTGCATCGTTGGATGGTGCACTTCTGTAACCATCCGGAAGAAAAGGACCTTTTTCGGGAACGATTGCGGTTCCAGCTATTCGAAATACGAAATGTTGTGAAACAGTATCACAAACTATCTGAGCAACTGCTCCCAATCCATCGGGAGAAAACCGCCTGGAAGAATCCTGGATCTCACAGCGCAACTATCGAAAGATAAACAAACTTTAACGTTTAACGTTTTTGCAGGCAACTTTGCCTCCATAAATGCTGCCATAAATCTGAACGGGTTAGGATCAAGCAAAATGGCTTTAGATAAATACAATTCAGCCTGCAAGTTTTCTTCATAAAAGCCATTTTAAAACCTTATTAATTTGTTAAGGAATTCTTGAAAGCAAAACAACTTTTTCACAAATTACCCATGAAAATCAACTTTGATGCCACCGCCATGTTACAATTAGTTTGCTTGTTTTTTACAATCTTCGATTTTCAATCAATATTTCCTTAGATATAAGGCCGGAACAAATATCAAGTTCTTCTTTTCTCACCCCTCCCCCCCTCCCTTCAAAATTTTGGAATATCACCAAGGGAGAAATAAAATTAAACTTTCAGTGTATATTTATTTTTCGCAAATTCATTTGGGTATGGATACTTGCTTTGCAAAATTTCCATAATGTTGTTGTTGTTGTTGTTGTTGTTGTTGTTGTTGTTGTTGTTGTTATTGTTGTTGTTGTTATTGTTGTTGTTGTTGTTGTTATTGTTGTTGTTGTTGTTGTTGTTGTTGTTGTTGTTGTTGTTGTTGTTGTTGTTGTTGTTATTGTTGTTGTTGTTGTTATTGTTGTTGTTGTTGTTGTTGTTGTTGTTATTGTTGTTGTTGTTGTTGTTGTTGTTGTTGTTGTTGTTGTTGTTGTTGTTATTGTTGTTGTTGTTGTTATTGTTGTTGTTGTTGTTGTTGTTATTGTTGTTGTTGTTGTTATTGTTGTTGTTGTATACCCTTGTTCTTTTAAAGAATTTTCACATAAATTGGTACTTGACCAGTACGGCATGACAGGTCCTTGAAATCGGATCAGCCGGTTTAAGTTGTTCGGATTTTATCGCAAACGGATTTTATCGAACATCATTCCTAATCTTGTTTGGCAACTCACTTCAATCTGATCAATCCCTCTTGTTCGTTGCGCACATCTTCGTCTTGTCCCAGTCGGATCACTACAAAGAACCATTTTCAGTGGGTCGTTATCCGACATTATTACGATGTGCCCAGCCCACCGTAGTCGCCTTAACTTACAAACCTTCTGCAATGATACTTAATGTTTCACATCTTTTCTACAGTGATTCAACAATTTCCAAGCTACCTAAATCCAATCTTTTCAAAATTGGTTTAAAATTTTTAGAAGGTAGACCAAATCAGAAGCGATTCAGGAAATTCCTAACTGAGGTGACACTTTTCAAAGCAGATTCAAAACTTTTTTGAAGTGAACTTTCGAATAAGTCGTCAATATTTTTCTAACTGAGTCTAAACTTTTCTGTTCTGTTACTCAATCCTATTTAAAGTTATCAAAACTTTCCTGAAGTGATTCAACATATTCCAAATCTAATCTTTAAAGAATTGGTTTCGCATTTTCTGAAGTGAGGCAACATTAGCTGATTAATCCTTTTCCTAAATGAATCCAAGGTTTGCTGCATTGATTCAACTTTTTCCGAACTGAAACCAAACTAGTCAGAACGGGTTTGATATTTTCCTAAGTGAGCTCCAGATTTTTGTTAACTGCTTTGGCATTTGGCAAGGACACAATCTTGCTTAGTTTTACTGTGTAGAAAGTTTTCCAAAGTGAACCGACAATTTTTTGAGCTTAAATTTTCCAAATAGTATCCAACCTTTTCTGAAGTGGTTCAAAACCTTCCTTAGGGAGTCCAAACTTTTCTGTTGAGTGATTGAATTATATTGAATGTTAGTCTGAGCTTTCCTGAAGTGATTCACCTAACTTTTATCGTAGATTTCGCTCCCTTAGATCCCTTCCTCGTTCTTGTGAGATTCACATCCTTTGAAAATTAGGCTGAGATTTTGAAGAATGGACCTCCGTGTGTTCATACATGATGGTAGATTTTTTTAAAGCAAACGCAATTGTTGAGAAAACTGGGTTTACATCCACAAAAGTACGTATTTTTTATAGAAATGTGGGTTTCTTGATCAGCCAAGTTGGATGATTTTGGCTCCGCCCTTTGAAAAAAAGGCTTGGATGTTATGGAATAGACCTTTGTGAGTTCATACGTGATGGTAGATCTTTTTGAAGCCAGGTTGGATTTCGGTTCAATCTTTTGAAATTTGTACTTGGATTTTATAGAATGGAACTTGCTGAAAACCGGAAGGACGAACCTGGTTAATATTCACAAAAGAAGGTATTTTCATAAAAAAATATTTTTTTCTGTTTTTCCGAGCTGAATTTTGACTTCTATCTTTGAAAAATAGGCTTGTATTTTAATAGAAGTTGCTGAATCCATACATGAGGGTTGAATTTCTTAAATTTTTGAGAATACTGAGTTTAAATTCACAAAAGTACGTATTTTCATAAAAAAAAAACTTTGATTTTCTGTTCTGCCAAGTTGAATTTCGGCTCCGATCTTTGAAAATAAACTTGAATTTTATAGAATGGACTTTGCTGAATTGCATTTTGGCTCATATCTTTGAAAAATAGGCTTATATTTTTTAGAATGGACCTTGCTGAATGCATACATGAAGGTTGAACCGGGTGTGTAAATCGAAAAGGTTTTTTTTTTGGTTTTCATTTTCTGCTAAGTTGGATTTTGATACTGTCCTTTGAAAGTTATGCTTAGATTTTATAGAATTGACCTTTCTGAATTCATATGTGATGATTATTTTTTTAAGCACACCCAAAGCCAGGTTTTAATTGACAAAACTACGTATTTTTGTTAAAATTTGGTTTATATGTTCAGCCAAGATGGATTTTGGTTCCTTTCTTTGAATATTACGCTTGGATTTTGTTGTTGGAGGAAGGTCTGAATCCATACGTCTAGTTAGAGTTTTTGAAGCACGAACAATTGTTGAGAAAACTGAGTTATATTTCAATAGGGAGGAAGTATCGAAAACAGAACGTTTTTTTCATAAGAACTGTTACTTTTGTGGTATTCCGCTTGATGGTTTATCCGGAATTTATCAATACCCAAAAATCAATTGCTTTGATCCTATTCATCTACATTATTACAAATGTTCTTCCTTGAAAGAATACAAAAACTTATGCACGAAATGTCTTGTTGATAACTCGAGTGTTACACATGGGTCATTCAAGCTCAAGTGGGTACACCAGCTGTGGTCGATGTCACCGATTTTAGTCAAACTTGGCAAAAACGCTTATTTTGGAATTCTGAACAAAGGCCTTTTTTGATTTTGCTCTAAAGTGCCTAGATCCTTCTGGGCTACAACCCTGGATTTTCGAGATTATTAAAAATTTCATCTTTCAGTAGATATTACTCCACAACCAAATAAGCTATTTTTGATCATAGAACGTCAATTTGAAGGTTTTTTTAATGTAGATTGTTATATGTGTACTCACATTTAGTTTTTGTTATAGTAACTACAGTAAACAGACTGATTACCGTCAGGTATCCAAAGTGTCAAAAAATGGCCTATCTTCACCATGGGTGGGATTTTTTATTTTTTAATATTTTACGCTCAAATTTTCACCACACTTTGGAAAAATCTTCTAGGTACTTGATGTCTTTTCAAGTTTCAATGTTTTAGACAAATAGTTTTGTTCCGTCTCCGCCGAAAGTGAACCAACCATCTTGACAATCGCCGCTGACGAACAGCGACAAACAACACTAACCAATCAGTGACGTCCATATCACCATGCGCAGACAGCGCACTCCTATAAAAGTGGCACCCATTAGGCAAACTGAATTCAGTTTCCTTTTGACCGGCCACGAGCAAGCATCAGCAGCAGAAGAAAGCAAACCTTTGTAAAGGAAAGCAGTAGAGAATAAAAGTAGCTACTAGCGTAGCCGTCGCCGTTTAAATAATTACCCAGCACACATCCCTGGTTCGGAGCAAGTGTTGAACCCCACCCCCCAGCTCTTTTCAGAGCTCAAAGAGTTTGATTTAGATCGACGCTTGACTCCTCCACCAATCATTGCCGATACAGTCCACTGCCGAAAGGGAAAGTGCCTTCCCAGACCGAACATCTATTTGGTCTATCACGAACCGGATAGCGAGCCGTTTGAAGAAGCTTTCGCCCCAAAGTTTGCCCAGTCCTACCAAAAGGATCGAACTGCCTGCCGCCTTCCGAGTGGGGAAAACGGACGAGCTACGCTAGCAAACAGTGCCAAAATAAAACTGCTTCCGCTGTTGCCGATGCCCGTCGTGCGCGAAGCATAGCAAGTGAATCGAGTTCGTGTGCGCGTTCGCGACAAGTTAAAGACAAAGTGATTTCGTAAAAATACGAAAATGCCTATTACGCGTTCGTCGACACGCGATGGTGTGCAAGATGCTGGTGCGACTCACGATGGCGTGCAAGATGCTGGTGTCGAACAGCAACAAGGAAATCCGTCACCATCGGATGGATCTGGATCGTTCCATGGATTCGACGAATGGGAAGCCGACTGGGATGAAGCTACAGCAAAGAAATATCGTGGATTGGTTCGCCAGCGCTCCCAAGCGAAAATGAAGTTGGTGCGGATTAATCGGACGTTGATGAATGAGACGCTTGGATTGGCGCAACTTGGTGTGCTATCCAAGAACCTGGCTGTTACCTACGCTGAGTACAGCCAATTCCACAGCAAGGTAATAGCACTGGTACCCGATGAAGCGCTCGATGGACAGGATGACGAATACGCAAGCTTCGAGAAACTGTACTACGACGTATCCAATGCTGTGGAAGAGTTACTTACTTACTAGAGGCAAAAGCTCGAGCCACTCCAAAGGTTCCTCCAGCCATTCCAGCAGCACCTCACGTGATTATCCAGCAGCAACCGTTAAAAGCACCAATCCCAACGTTCGATGGGAGTTACGACGCATGACCCAAGTTCAAGGCCATCTTCCAGGACCTGATGGCCAACTCGGGGGATACAAATGCCATAAAATTGTATCACCTCGATAAAGCTCTTATCGGAGATGCTACTGGAGTTCTGGACGCTAAGCTCCTAAGCGAGGGTAACTACGAGCAAGCTTGGACCATTTTAACGGACCGATACGACAACAAGCAAGTCATAGTGGAAACTCACATCCGTGGGTTGTTGTTCCTCAAGAAGATGACGTCGGAGTCTCATAAGGAACTGCGAACACTGCTGAACGAAGCCACTCACCACGTCGAAAGTTTGCGCTACCTTCAGCAACAAATCACCGGAGTTTTAGAACACATCATTGTGTATCTGATAATTTCAGCACTTGATAAATCGACCCGTAAGTCCTGGGAAGGGACCCAGAAGAAAGGAGATCTTCCGAAGTATTCCCAAGTCATCGAGTTCCTGAAATCCAGATGCCAGATTCTGGAAAACTGCGAAGCAGCGTTCCAGTCAGTGCCGCCAACAATCAATCCAAAACAAGCCCAGCTACCTTCAAGACTTCAGCCGCAGAAGAGCCACGCAGTTTCCACCAATGCGTCCCAAGCATGTGAGATTTGTGGTGGTGATCGTCGGAACTTCCAGTGCACTGCCCTGAACAACCTAACCGCTTCCCAGAAGAACGAAAAGATCCGAGCAGCAGGAGTCTGCTTTAACTGCCTGCGCAAAGGACACCGTTCCAAGAACTGCCCTTCAATCAAGACGTGCCACAAGTGTCAGCGCCGACACCACACGTTGCTCCATGAAGATGGGGCACCCACCCAGGAGAAAATGCCAAACATTTCTCTTCCCACGGAATCTATGGCAATCCCGCCACCGGTTCCGGCTGCTCCGAGTCAACCGTCGACGTCGGTGCAGAAGATTCTTGCCCCCGTGGAACATCCTGTGTCCACCACCTGTTCGTCAAACTTCACCCAGTCGACCAAGACGGTGCTGCTGCTTACCGCAGTGGTGCAGGTGTTTGATAAGAAGAGTCATCCCCATCCATGCCGCGTCCTGTTGGACAGCGGCTCCCAGGTGAATTTCGTGACCGAAGACATGGCCAATCGCCTGGGTCTGCCGAAGAAGCCAGCCAACGTTTCGATCACCGGTATCAACGCGTTGCGCACCCTCGCTCGTGACAAAGTGACGCTGAAATTCAAGTCCCGAGTATCCAACTTCCAAGCCAGCCTCGAGTGCCTAGTGACGCCGAAAGTAACGGGCACAATTCCATCGTCGAAGATCAACATCAACAATTGGGACATCCCTGCTGGAGTGGTTCTTGCCGATCCCGAGTTCCACACGCCCGATAAGGTGGACCTGTTGATCGGCGCAGAGCTGTTTTTTGATATACTGAAGCCAAGCCAACTCAACCTGGCGGACAACCTGCCACAGTTGCGAGACACTCACCTTGGTTGGATCGTATCTGGTGTCATCGTCGAGCCACAGATTTCCAACGTATCAGTTCAGCATGCCAGCCACGTTTCTCTTGAAGACATCGAGCGAAAGATGTACAAGTTCTGGCAAATCGAGGAAGTGCCGGACGTACCCAAGTTATCAACCGAGGAGATGGCATGCGAAGCACACTTTCTGTCCACATACCAGCGTGACGAGTCCGGAAGATTTATCGTGAGCTTGAAAATTCTTCGCAGCTAGACGATTGCCGTGCTTTAGCTCTGAAGAGGTTCCTGATGCTGGAGAAACGACTGATGAACAATCCCAAACTACAAGCGCAGTACGTAGAGTTCGTTCGAGACTACGAGGTTCTCGGACATTGCAGTGAAATCAATGAAGCTGATGATCCTCCCAACCAGCAGAGGTATTATCTTCCACATCACGCTGTACTGCGTCCATCCAGCTCGAGCACAAAATGTCGTGTCGTGTTCGATGCAAGTGCCAAGTCGTCATCCGAAAAGCTGTCTTTAAACGAAGTCCTGCAAGTCGGTCCTGTGGTGCAGAATGATCTGCATTTCATCGTCCTACGCTTCCGAAAGTTCAAGATCGCCTTTTCTGGAGACGTTGCCAAGATGTACCGGCAGGTACTGCAAGCACTACAAGATCGACGTTTTTATTTATTTGTCGTCAATCAGTGTAGACCGTTTTACAATTGTTGTCTTAAGAGCTATGTTTACAATTTTGTCTTTGTTTATATTTAACATTACTTCTAGCTGACGTTATGCGAGGAATTAAAATATTGCTTTAATTTGGTTTTTGTCATTGTAAAGTCAATGTTATCGCAGTGCTTATTATATGTATCCATCATTTGGTTCAAGGGTCCAAATTTGGCATAATTCGTACGATGACGATTTGTAGCAAATATATTTCTATTTCGTAAATGCCTAGATGGTGTATATAAATTTAAGGGTGACAATAGTTCTATAGAATCAATGCGATGTGATACGATATCGTTTACGAAAGAAATCATAGCAAATTCACGACGCTCTTTTAATGTTTGGATATTTATGAGCATACACCGAGCTGTGTAAGATGGCAGAGGAAATACAGTCCAACCTAACTTGCGGAGTGCATACAATAGAAACTGCTTTTGAACGGATTCTATTCTTTCTTCGTGTGTGATTGAAAAAGGTGACCAAACTATGCTGCAATATTCTAATATCGATCTTACATAAGCAATGTACAATGTTTTTATCGTATACGGATCGTGAAAGTTATAGCAGAAACGTTTTATGAAACCAAGCATGTTGTTAGCTCTGTTAATAATTGTGTTATAATGATCGGTGAAAGTAAGTTTTGAGTCCAAAATAACACCTAGATCCCTGACTCTATCACACTTTTCTACGATATGGTTTCCTAAAGTGATTGTTGAATCGGGTAGGGTTCGTTTTCTACTAATGGTAATTGAGTTACATTTTTTTATATTTAATTGTAGCAGGCTTTTTTGGCACCAAGTATGGAATATCTGTATTTCCTCTTTGAATGTGATGATGTCTTTGGCATCTTTTATTTTTTTCGGGGTTTCCTCAGAATTTTCTCGAGACCACACCCGTCGCAGAAGCTACGGGTTCTGGAACTGTGTACTGTTACCTACGGTACAGCATCCGCTCCATACCTCGCAACAAGGTGCCTGGTACAGCTCGTCGAGGAAGAAGGTGAGTTTTTTCCTATCGCCTCTCGCATTGTAAAGGAGGAGACGTACATGGACGATGTACTGTCCGGCGCAGACTCGGTGGAAGATGCAATCGAAGCTCAACAACAATTGAAGCAGCTCCTAGGACGTGGTGGTTTTCCGATACATAAATGGTGCTCGAATTCCAAAGAATTTCTCGAGCGCATTCCCGTGGAAGACCAGGAGAAAAGGGTACCGTTAGAAGAACGTAATGTAAACGAAGCTATCAAGGTCCTTGGCTTGCTCTGGGATCCGAATGCCGATACGCTGTACATTGCAAACCATCCGAAGCAACCGCCGCCATTACAACAACGTGTTACGAAGAGGGTAATGTATTTGGAGATAGCCAAATTCTTCGACCCTCTTGGGCTGGTCTCTCCAGTCATCGTATTGGCAAAACTAATGGCTCAACGGTTGTGGCAGCTCAAGGTCGGATGGGACGATCCGATTGATGAAGACACGGCGCAAGAGTGGCAAGAACTTCAAGCTTCGTTGTCGCATTTGCACAACATCGCCATCCCAAGATGCGTGACATTCCAAGGAGTCGTCGCGTTCGAATTGCACGGGTTCTCCGATGCCTCAACAGTGGCGTACGGGGCCTGCATCTACCTACGAAGCCTGTTCAACGATGGTTCAGCGAAGCTCCGCCTACTGACAAGCAAATCCAAGTTGGCCCCTCTTCACGATCTTTCCATCCCACTAAAAGAACTTTGCGCCGCTCTCCTGCTGACACGATTAGTTCTGAAGGTATTACCTGCCCTGGATATGGAGTTCCGGGAAATTGTACTTTGGTGTGACAGTACGATTGTCCTAGCCTGGATCAAGAAACCGCTCAACCAACTCCTATTATTCGTCCGAAACCGAATCGCTGTAATTCAAGAACACACTGGAGGATTCCGGTGGGAGTACGTTAGATCGCTGCAGAACCCTGCCGACATCGTCTCGCGCGGCCAACTACCTGGAGCCTTGGAGAACAACAACCTTTGGTGGAATGGCCCTGAGTTCCTCCAGAGAGTGAAATACGACATCGATCCACCCGAAGAAGTACCAGATCCGTTGCTGCCAGAGCTGAAACCAGTCATCGTCACCGCAGCTGTGAGTATGGAACCTTTCCCATTTTTCCAGATACAGCAGCTTCCGCAAAATCCAACAGCTTCACGTCGGGCAGCCTGGCCTGATGAACGCCATGAGACAACGATATTGGCTTCTGAACGCTCGCTTCACCATCCGGCAAATTACACGTAAGTGTGTGAGATGCTTCCGGATTAATCCAACCAATACCAGCCAACTGATGGGAAACCTGCCAGCATCGAGAGTGGTACCATCGCCCCCATTTGCCGTGACCGGAGTGGACTACGGCGGGCCTTTCCTGATTAAGCAAGGTGTGCGCCGTCCTGCTCTAGTGAAATCATATGTGGCCGTCTTTGTTTGTATGACCACCAAGGCCGTCCACCTAGAAGCGGTTTCCGACTTAAGCACCGATGCCTTTCTGGCGTCCCTGAAGCGATTCCTTGGACGACGAGGAATGATCCAACAGCTGCACTCGGATAATGCAACCAACTTCCGAGGTGCCAACAATGAACTGAATGCCTTGTTCCAACAGTTCCGGGATCAGCAAGCCGTTAACACCATCGAGAAATTCTGCCGCAACCGTGAGATCGAGTGGCACTTCATCCCACCGGACGCACCCGAATTCGGTGGCCTTTGGGAGGCCGCAGTCAAGTCCGCCAAGAGCCATCTAAAGCGTATTGTTGGCAACGTAAAGCTCACATTCGAGGAGCTATCCAGCGTTCTGGTAGAAATCGAAGCTGTGCTAAATTCTCGACCACTTTTCACCATCTCCAACGACCCGGCAGACCCACTGGTGATCACGCCAGCCCACTATCTGATTGGACGCCCTCTCACTGCCATACCCGAGCCATCCTTGGAAGACGTCAAGGCAGCACGTCTAACTAGATGGCAACACCTGCAACTTATGCGCGAACATTTCTGGCGCGCTTGGAGTCGCGACTATCTGAACACCCTACAACCCAGAAAGAAGAATCTTCGAACTACGCCGAACATCCGTGAAAACATGGTTGTTCTGCTCCACGATCGAAACCAACCCCCACTCAACTGGAAGTTGGGTCGCATCATAGCCGTATATCCAGGCGATGACGGTTTGGTCCGAACTGTCGATATCGTTGCAGTGGGTTCCAGCTACAGACGCCCTATCAACAAGATATCGGTACTGCATATCGAAGATAACGTACAACCTCCTGGTAATTGTTGAGTTACCTCAACCGGGGGAGTATGTTCCGTCTCCGCCGAAAGTGAACCAACCATCTTGACAATCGCCGCTGATGAACAGCGACAAACAACACTAACCAATCAGCGACGTCCATATCACCATGCGCAGACAGCGCACTCCTATAAAAGTGACACCCATTAGGCAAACTGAATTCAGTTTCCTTTTGACCGGCCACGAGCAAGCATCAGCAGCAGAAGAAAGCAAACCTTTGTAAAGGAAAGCAGTAGAGAATAAAAGTAGCTACTAGCGTAGCCGTCGCCGTTTAAATAATTACCCAGCACACATCCCTGGTTCGGAGCAAGTGTTGAACCCCACCCCCCAGCTCTTTTCAGAGCTCAAAGAGTTTGATTTAGATCGACGCTTGCCTCCTCCACCAATCATTGCCGATACAGTCCACTGCCGAAAGGGAAAGTGCCTTCCCAGACCGAACAAGTTTATTTTAGATATGACTGCTTTTTAATATAGATTAATGATTTAGATTTAATGCTATTTAATATATATTTTTATTTTTTCTTGATTTGTTAACGCTGATGGCACAATAATATTTTTATGTTAGTCACATGTTCTGGGCTGGATTCTCATTCTATGAAATCATAACTACTTCATTTATTTTCTTCTGTCCTTAATTTAATTATGGTCCTAAAAGTGAAAAATACGTTCCTATGGGATACAGCCAAAACGTGCTTTAGAAGTACGATGAAATCAGATAGATTAGCAGGTATATAAAATATCAGTTGTGGATGACAGTTTCTACTTGAATAATACCCTGATTTGAGTAATTAATTTATTTTTTAAATACAATCTCACGAGCAAGAATGCTTTTTTTATTATAGTTATGAAGAAAAATGAACGTTGAACCCTTTTTTTAACACACTTTCCACTCATGAACGTAACTGTCATTCAAAGTGTTTTTTTTATGTTACTTCATACGCGAAGTTAACGATTTTCAGAGTTGGTTGGAAATGCTAACATGAAGCTTTAGTGTGATGATTTATTAGCTAGAGAATGATCTTTAGAAGAGGGTAGGTGGATAGTTCCGTTAGAGTACGGGAGTATGAAAGTTGAATAAAAGTTGAAAATGAGCGAAGGGCCATTAATGCGACAGTTTTTCAAGATAGACGCACATTTTTGCCTAACCCGTACGATGTACGCGGGGACTTGAAGTATGTCTCCAAGTCCACAGGCAAAAAATGTGCCTGGGGGAGGTAGCTCATCGATTCTTCCGGTTCGTCTCCTAGCATCGTGCTATAAGGTACCAGGCGATAACCAGGGTAGTTGATCGATAGCTCGATGACGTCATTTCGTTGGCGTCTGCTATGGGAAATTCTCATAGCAGGCGTTGACGATGGGACGTTGTCGAGTTGTTGAATAGCAACTATCGTGATAACTCACCGATTACCTGTCGATCTGCAAAATTTGGAAAGACGTCTGCATTGAATTGAATAATAATATTCCGCCCACTATATCACAAGAAATTGCGAGTAGCTGAGTGGAATGGAGATAAGTTAAGCATTGGGTACAGGACCAAGTCTCCCCTGGGTGGTGCCAGAAGATGAGCGCAATAGAATCATCAAGTTGCTATAAGGCACGGAATGAGACTATTGCATGGCTGGGTAGTCAAAGTCTTCCATTCGTTAGTCATTTCAGGTGGATTAGAACAGGTTTAGGTTTAGGGTGGGCGTTGGCCAGATTTGGATTTTTCAGATATAATCCTAAATAGGACCTAGATTATTTAATACACTAGTAACCTCAACTTCTGTCACAATGTTTCATTGTGACTAATCAACACTCAATGGGTAAAATATCAAATTTGCGGTAAATTTGAAAAAAAGGGAACTTGGAGTGTAGAGTGCACTGCCCACTGGACGATTCTGAAGCCTGACCAAGTGAGTGGGTTACGGGTTTATTTGATTGTACGTCATTTCCAAGTTATATATAGATACATTCATACCATTGGCATTTTGTATTTGAGATAAGACAGAGACAGGATGCGGAGGGACCGAAAACGCTGAACGGCAGATTGGTTTACAGTGGTCGACCAGGGTGTGTGCTGATAAATTACAAAATTACAATTATATCATTATTTCATACATCACATCATTTACTGCACTACACCACCGGAGCCAGCAAAGTTCAACAATCCATCGTTGCTTATGCCTTTGTTGTCGTTTGGAACCAGTTTTGCGAGGTAGGTGACGATTGTGCGTATTTCTCGCGTAAATTTTGAAAAGGGCCTAGCCTGAACAATACGTAAAGAGCAAATTGAAACATTGTACGTCGCGTGAAAGTGGAACTTAATGAAGGCCTAAGTACTTTTTCGTAGTTTTTAGTTTTCGGATTTGAAAGATCGTCGGTTACAGTGGCCTGCTTACTGAGCAGAAAAACGCGGTCCCAGGTCCTTACATATCAAAGAGATTTATGGTAAAATCGCTTGTGTATCGTGTATTTTGCGAAACTCGTTGTTGTCGTTGGTTCCGGGTTTGAATGGACACACAAATTTGAGCAACGGTATTATGTGATATGAGGGGCTCGGTGGCCTTAGAGCAACCGTTTTTGCTTACTGAGCAGAACATCATGAGTCTATTCTCAGGCCCATCCACAATCAAGATTCGTCAATCGTTTTATTTGTTAATATGACTACATGGTAATAACAGCAACTCGGTGATTAAAAAGGTGCTCGTCTGCCTAGTGGCAAACGTTTTTGCTTACTGAGCAGAAGACCGTGGGTTTAGTCCCAAGCTCCTTCGCGTTATATGATCGTTAGGACGTCAATTCAGCTTATAGTTTACCAAAACGAACCCTGCTGCAAACCCAACCCTCTTATCCAACATCCCAGTGATTCCTCGTGGAAGTGCAGAGGTGTTCTCGGCTTCCATCAAAGCGAGTGTCATGTCAACACAATCCTTCCCATTCCTTTCTTGACCTGTGTTCGGGCGCGGCCGTCGCTGGTATTGCCTAATTTAAGATCACCAGTTTTTACACATGGAGGATGATTGCTAGTCCCAAGCATCGTCTATTGGTTCTCTGTGTAATTACAGCTGATCTGGCAATAACAGAGTAGCAACCGTGGGCGGTCAATCAAGCTCAAGCTCAAGCTCAAGCTCCACAGGCAAAAAATGTGCGTCCCTCTTTTTGCTCATAAACTGACTGCGGCTGTGGAATAGTTCTAGCGACGTTTTCATCACTACCTAAAGCCCCACGTTGCGAGAGCATTTCCAGTCGATGGTGTGTTATAATGCAGTTCTTCTTTACCCAACTATTGTGTTCCCCCTCTCGTCATGACCAACGTGATCATCTCAGAGAGAAAGCAGTAGGGTGGTTGTTGCGTGCTGTACCATCACCAGCATTGTTGACGGCTACTCCCGCCTTGAGTTGTTACATTCAAAGTGTTTTTTTTTATGTTACTTCATACGCGAAATTAACGATTTTCAGAGTTGGTTGGAAATGCTAACATGTTGGTTGGAAAAAACTGTCATGTTCTTCTTCTACGCATTTGAAGCTTATTGCTTATCGCATATTTGCTTATTGCGTGCTCTCAACTTAGTGTTCTAAATGCACTTCCACAGTTATTAATTGAGAGCTTTCGATGCCAAAATCAATGCATGAGTTAACTGTTAACGTAACTTTCATGTATCAAACCCATAGTTCTAAATCAGTTTGTAAACCATTATGTACCATGTTTTTACTGCAATCTTTATTCACCCACCGTTATTTCTGTCGGCTAATTTTTTCTATACTAGTGCTATAGTACTTTAAATTAGTCATCTACAATTAATCTGTTCGATTGGTTAGAGGACAACCGAGAAATAGCGATGGGAAAATGGTACAACCCGCCGCGCTATTCGGAGGATGGTACTCATTTTACATACTTGCGATTCAGTTTTACATAAATATCTGTTTGCTATCAGCCAAGCGAAATCATTTTAGAAGTGCTCCCAACGTTGAAAATATACCTCTTCTTATGTCCCAGGCAAATTTTGTCTTCTGAGCACAAACACTACTTGTTTTGTTTTTGCAAGCCTAAAAATCTATACTAATACTTAGACATAATTATAAGTCTGCAACTGTCTGTCTGTGCGTAGCTTCAAATGCGTAGAAGAAGAACATGACAGTTACGTTCATGATTGAAAAGTGTGTTTTCAATAAATGAAAAATAAAGGCTCAACGTTTATTTCTCTCAGTATTCTTGCTCGTGAGATTAATTACTCAAATAACAAATCCACAACTGAAATTTAATATTCCTGCTAATCTATCTGATTTCATCGTACTTCACGCTTAGTACCACAATCAAATTATGGACGGAAGTAAATAAATGAGGTAGTTATGATTTTAAATAATAAGAATCCTGCCCAGAACATGTGAAAAATAACATAAAAATATTATTGTGCCATCGACGTGAACGAATTCAAGAAAATTAAAAATAAATTAAATAGCATTGATTTTCCACCAGAAAAGCTCAAAACTACCACTCACTCATCTGATCATATCTCAAAAACTATTGGTCCAAATAATTTACTCTTGAAAACACATCTAGTAGAAGAGTTTTCCAAAGAGTGGTGCAAATTTGAGCCCAAAATATTTAGAAATAAATAATCCTGCCCATGGTGAATATATGCCATTTTTTGACAATTTATATACCTGCCGGTAATCAGTCTGTTTACTGTAGTTACTATAATAAAAACAAAATGTTTGTACACATATAAGAATTTACATTAAAAAACCTTCAAGTAGACGTTCTAATATCAGGAATAGCTTATTTGGTTGTGAAGCAATCTTTTTTGAAAGCTGAAATTTTTAAAAATCTCGAAAATCCAGGGTTGTAGCCCAGAAAGATCTAGGCACTTTAGAGCAAAATCAAAAAAGGCGTTTGATCCAAAGAAGGATTTGGCGGCGAGTTTGGCTCAAATCGGTGACATCGACCACAACACACTAAGACTATTTAACCGAAATCTGTGAAATTTTACCGAAATCTCAGCAGCTGAACGTTCGGTAAACAGTTCGGTGAATTTTCACAGATTTCATGTAATTTTACACCGAATATCTGTGAAAAATCACAGGAAAACTGTGAAAAATCACCGAAATTTTTACCGGACTTTCAGGTGAGATTTTGGTAAAATTTTTCAGGTTTCGGTGAAATAATCTTAGTGTGAACTTTTTAAAATCCTGTACCCACTTGAGCTGGAATGACCCACATAATAAAGTCAAAAATCACGGCTTCAAAGAAGTATAAGGCTAAAGCGGAGGCTACGAAAAAATGTTAGCGTTGAAATATACGGTTCAGATATAATGTAAAACAAATTTTAAATATTTTATTTATTTTTTTGGTTTATTTTTTATTCCCCCCCCCCCCCCTCGACTGGTGCGAGCATCGAGTGACAAAAGAAAAACTTGTGATTTGTTCCGGCCTAACTATATTTTGGTAAATTTAGCAATAAACAAACATTTATATACGAAACTAAAAAAAAAAAAAATCTCGGCCAAGCTCGATCTGAAAATTTATTTTTTTTTATTTTCAATGTAAATAATTAGTCAAATCGACGTTTTACGAGGGTGGACTTAATTGTTTAGATGTTTTCTCGTACATTTCACATCAAATTTAATATGGCACTTAAAACTAGGCCACTTAATGAGAACTATCGTAATAAATTTGGATATTCAATTTGATAAGATCGGATTCATAAATCCTTTTCTATCTTGATTGATGCTTTCCTAGTGGATTCAGCATGCGGCTAGGGGAAATGCTTTCAAATGGTTCTCAATGCGTTCGTCATACAACCTTTTGCAGTAAATCAATCTTGAAGAGCTTCGAGAATACACCCTTCAGAACCTTCTCCAGGGTGGGCCAACTAGATATATTCTAGTCTTAATGAGGTTTTGGTGGATGCATTAATAATAAAATAGCCTTGACCAGGGTTTTATGCATTTTATGAATATTATTTTATAGTTGCTTTGTAGTATTTCATAAAACTTAAAATGTTACTTGGGCCATGTAATCTGGAATTCGTCGACGTTTTCTGCATTCAGAAGGTGAGGACGCAATGACCAATAACCGCGACCAGGTTCGCGGCCAAGGCTGGGGAGGCATATTCGAGCAGTAAGCGCTTTGTGATTCGTGAAAGAACACACATGTGTGGCTGCATTTCGCAGTTTTGTGCAGAGTCCATTGCTGACGTACATGTTATCGAACCGAGAGACAGAGTTGTGTGTTATATATGTTGGCGAGGGGGTCGTGGGAAACAGCTTCACCCAGACGTCGTTTAGTTGAAGCTGCTGTATGGTGGATTGGAGACCGGGCTGTTATTGTAGCCCGACGAGTCACATGGTCGCAGTACACAGTTGAAGTCGCCGGCGAGGAGTATATTTTCTGTATTGTGCCGCAGATTGAAAGCAATGGTATTATTGAAAAAACGCTCTCGTTGGCGCGCATGGCTGTGCCCGACGGTGCGTATATGTTGGCTATGTTGGAGTCGTGTTTTCGATGCGGAGTTAAACAAGTCGTCCATCTAAACTCTTCTCGACATGAGAGAAACGTAAGTACTCCTTCAGCGCTACCGCCGTTCCTCTTCTTGTGTGATCAACGTTTGCGATGAGGTTGTAGCCAGGAATGGAAAGCTGCTCATTCTCCACTTCTTGCAGAAAAACGATGTCGAGTTCCATCGTTCTACAAAAAGTTCGGAGGGCGTTGAGTTTTGTTTCGTTGGTGATCGTGTTTATATTTATGGTGGCAACGTTGTAACTGGCGAACTGAGCCATTTTCAAAAGTCCTGATCTCGCTCGTCGTCGCTGCCGTCTCGCCGTTTGTTTGGAGATTGTTGACCAGAGGTATTAGACAACGACCTGCTATCCGATGATTGCTTCGAACCCGATATGGGTATGATCGGGGTAGTAAGCGGTGGAAAATGTAGTTCCGATTGTGTGTTGATCGGTTTTGTTGCAGGTACCGCTATCAACTGCTGCTTCTGCTTCTTCGGTGGCGAGTATCTCAGTCCCGACGTAGATTGACTCGGCAACTCTGGTTTTGAGACTGGCGGCTTCGCATTTGTTTTTGTTGACATTGCTACTGGCTGTTTCGTCGCATCGGCATACGATTTTTAAACAAGCAGCTTTTTGTTCTGTACGCAGGACGCACCGATGTGGATGAATTTCCGGCAGTGTCGGCAGGTTTGACGTTGGCCAAAATAAGATAGGAACGTCGATTCACCGTCTACGAAGACCCACGGCTCAATGTTGTGCTTTACAATCATTTTCGCAATCCGAACACCAGTGGAGATACTCGGAAATTGAAATTGTTGATCGCTACCGCACATCTGTTGACGCACTGAGATGACGTCACCGTAAGCGGATAGAAATTTTGTGATCGCATCGTCCGACACGTCCTCAGATAGATCGAATATCTTCACCTCCACTGCTCCGTCCTCCATCGTTATTCGCAGGGGGTTCTTCTTCCCTCCCTCGACTATCACTTCGTGATTTCCATCGTGTTCTTCGCACACTTTTTGCGCCAACGCCAGGTCGACGACCTTCACGAAAAAGAACAGTTTCAACTAAATTTTGCACTTTCACATAGTCCGGTTTTTTTGGCAAAGCCACATAATCTATGCGGAATGTGTTCTCGCGGCGCACCATCGCAGAGTCGTAGTACGCAGAAACACACAACGGCTCGGTGATGAGATAACGCAGCGAAACGAAAAGAAGTTAAGATTGGGATCGACTTCCAGAATTAGCTGTAGCGTAAAAGCATCTGCTTGGCTCGGAAGTTGAGCGGTAACTATATAATTGCAACACAGAAACCACCATCAAGATAGCGCTATAACGTGTTATAACTCTGTAGTCTGAACAAAGCTTTATGCGTTGTTCAGGCTACAGACTAATACAGTAATGCCCCGTTTTTGTCAGCCCCCTGATGAATTTAGGGCTGACAAAATCGGGACATTTTTTTTCGCTTAATTTTTTTAACATAATATCTTTAAATGCTGTTTGATAATGCAAGATTTATGTTTTAGGAATCATTCAATATATACGACCCCATTTAGGGGGGCGGGGAGAGCTGGAATTTCCAACTTTTCGTAAGTGTCATATAAGAAAAGACATTCTTACATTGATGGTGTGGAGGGGGGGGGGGGGTTGCTGAATGGACTTAGGTAAGAATTGAATGGCCACTCAATGCATATGTGGTTAAGCATTTTCTGTAAGAACAACAATAATAATACATAGTGCATAATAAAGACTTGCATGTGTCCCATGGACCCCATATTAAAATTCTCTGAATGAAATTTGAAGAGATTTTCACACCCACAGACATACACCCACAGACATACACACACACACATACACACACACAGACACACACACACACACACACACACACACACACACACACACACACACACACACACACACACTCACAAACACACACACACACACACACACACACACACACGCACACGCACACGCACACACACACACACACACACACACACACACACACACACACACACACATATATATATACACACACTCACACATACACACACACACATACACACACATATACACACACACACACAAATGGCGAGTGGGCTAATAGTGCGGCTGCCCCTGTCCCGGTAAAACCTTGGCAGGCCTCCGGATACGTTCAAAACTCGTCACCAATTGGTGATTGGTGAGTAGTAGGCTCAGATGTAACATTCCTGACTTACGCCGATCTGGCTCTGAACACGGCCCTCATGAAGGACCGTGTCAACCCTAGCATGGCTTCCCTGCTTGCATAGATAACCATGGGATCACGATAGGAGACTACATACAACGAGTGGAGATAGCGGCCCGGAGGGGGGACCCATCAGAATGGAGAAAATCGGAGAAAAAAACAAAAAAGACGAAAATGAAAAAAACCAAAAAAAAAATATGAAGGACGACGGCAAGACGCCAGATAGTGAAAACGGAGGAGCTAACGTGTTCGCAAGAAGCGGAAAGCTGCAGAGATCACCAGCGTCAAACCAGGTGACCACAGCGAGTTCCAGTAGTAGCATACCCCAAGTGGAACAGCATGGACCCCAAAGAGAGCAGCTAGATGCGGTGCCATGCCAAATATTCACACCGAAATCTAGCAGTGGCAAACAGCAAGAATTGCAGCTTGGGAGAACCAAAATGACGGAGGTTAGGAGGAAGATCGATGAACTCTATGTGTTCGTGAAGGATAAGAACAACATACACAAGGAGGTCAAGCTACTAGCGACGGTCATCAAATCCGGTATAGCTGTGGCAGATCGGGAACTGCAAGAATGGAGAAGAAGAGCCGAAGCGACTGAAAAGGCTCTGCTTGAGGCCAAGGATAATGCAATGCTGGCTGAAGCGCAGGGGACGCCGAAGGGACCAACGAATCCACGTCCGGAGAAAAGATATAGGGAAACGCCAGGAGACGAAGAGGATCCCAAAAAACACAAGGACGACGAATACGGGGACAAGGAGCAAGAAGATGGAGAAGACAGTGATTGGCGTAAAGTCGAAAACCAGAAGGAGAAGAGGAAAAAACTGAAGGAAGAGAAACTAAGGAAGAAGGAACAGAAGAAGAAGGAGGAGAAGGAAAAGAAGAATGAAGAGGAAGAGAAGAAGAAGAAGACGGAAGAGAGGAAAAAGGAAGTCAAGAAGAAGGAAAACCCCAGGCATCGTAGGGAGAGAAGTAAGGGCGACGCTCTGGTTATCGAGGCGAAAGACAAAACGACATACACAGCACTCCTCCGGAAAGTGAGAGAGGATCCGGAGTTGAAGCAACTAGGCGAGAACGTGGTGAAAACCAGGCGCACCAGAAAGGCGAGATGCTCTTCGAGCTGAAGAAGAACTCGTCGATGAGGAGTTCAACCTTCAAGGAACTCGTCGAAAAATCTCTTGGCGAGGACGAGAACGTAAAAGCCTTATCAGTGGTCAGAGTCAGTGGTCGAGTGCAAGGATCTGGATGAGATCACAACGGAAGACGAGGTACGATATTCGCTGAAGGTGCAATGCAATCTGGGAGATGTACCTATCACAATCCGGTTGAGGAAGGCGTACGGTGGTACACAAACGGCGTCGATACGACTTGCGACGGACGCAGCTAACGAGTTGCTGAAGACAGGACGAGTCAAGGTTGGGTGGTCAGTATGCCCCCTGAAAGCTATCCCTCGGGTTACCAAGCAAATGGAGAGATAGGGTAACCAACTTGAATTGGACCCCTACATATTTTGGACCCTTTTCATATATTTTCCTCGCTTACTGTCTATTTTCTTCAAATTCATCTGGGTTGATGTTGTAATTACATTCTTTCAATTACTTGCTATGTCTCAAGATCATTAGTTCACCTCAAATTGCTTACAATTGCTCAATTTATGCAGTTTTAGAAAATGTTAACGAAAAAGTTTCATGTTTCGACGTTTGTCAAGAGGAATCGGCGTTAGTGTACTTGTTTTAAATTTGGTCTAAAATATACAATTCAATGATTTTTTTTATCAAATCAGTTTATCTGACTTTGGAAGATGAATTTCACGTGTTTATAAAGATTTCAACTTAAGATTTTACTTTAAAAGTATTAAATAAAAAGTGTCCAAAAAAGATCGTAAAAAAATGTTACCAACTTATTTTGGACACTTATCAAATGAGAATCATCAAAAGAGCGACAAAAAAAATTCCGGTTGGTCGATCGTGCTATTATCTCTGATTTCTGATGGTAAGTAAATCAATCAAAATTATATGAATTCATTGTTTTTAAATATATTTCTTGTTTATCAGGCGATTCAAAATGGGAAAAACGGCAAAACACGTAGAGTGGTCCACTCTGAGTTTTCCTAGTTTTCCTAGTTCCTAGTTTTCCACAAAAGTTTTCCTATCTCCCAAACGCATTTAACTAAGGGGCTGTTCATAAACTACGTAGACGCTTTAGGGGGGTGGGAGCGCTTGGCAGATGTCTACGGTCCATACAATTTTTTAAATTTTGTGTTTGAGACTGTCTTCTACAGAAGGAGGGAGGGGGGGTTGAAATCTCTCAAAAACCGTCTACGTAGTTTATGAACAGCCCATACAAAAAACAATATGGACTGCAAGCATAGAGTCAGGTCTCCGTATTAAGATTTACTTGTGAATGATTTTTTTTTTATGGTATGATCAGTTGTTTCCTTATGTTATATTATATTTCCTCCGTTACTCGCGCCAACTTTTGTAACACGAGTACTAACGCGTTGTACTTTGTACAACAGTGTGAGTTTTCCATTTCCATTTTGCAGCCGAGCTACCAATCGATCTGAAACCAACGAGTATTCCTCAAAAAACTTGCTTTTAACTAAACAAGCTAAATATTTATTACAGTTAACCCCCAAAATATGCGGATAATAAAGAAAATGTAAATGGAAACCGCGTAAATGGTGTCCATACTACGAGGGTTCTGACTTAATTGGTTACAACATGGAATATCTCGAGATCCTGACCAGATAGAAAGTTACTGTCTTTGCCAAAGTAGTTCTAGAGATCATAGCCTTTTTGCTGGTGGACAGTAGTTCAAAATTTACTCACTACATAGCGCTAGTATACATGTGAAGTTCTCGCATGTGATATATCTCGAAATCCTGACCAGATAGAAAGTTACTGTCTTCGAAAAAGTTGTTCAGGAGTTCAAAGCCTATAGTTCAGAATTTTTTCACTATATGGTGCTAGTATATACGTGAAATTCTCATATAAAATATCTCGAAATCCTGATCATATAAAAAATTACTGTCTTGGGCAATATTGTTCAGGAAGTCAAGGCCTTTTTGCTGGTGGACTTAAGTTCAGAGTTTTCTCACTTTGCAACGCTAGTATACATGAGGAATTCTCGCATATAAAATATCTCTAGATCCTGACCAGACAGAAAGTTACTGTCTTCGGCAAAGTTGTTCAGGATGTTAGGATCTTTTCGTTGGTGTACACTAATTCAGAATTTTCCCTTTACGTGGCACTAGTATGCGGGTCATTCAGAGATATTTTATATGCAAGGATTTCACGTGTCTTTCAACGTCACCTAGTGAGAAAATTATGTACTTTCCACCAACGATAGGGTTTGATCTCCTGGACAACTTTGCCGATTACAGTACATTTTTAGCAGGTCTTGAGATATATCATATGCGAGAATTGCACGTATATACTAGTACCATGAAGTGAAATATTCTGAACTACCGTCCACTAGCCAAAAGGCCTTGATCCCCTGAACAACTTTGCCCAAGACAGTAACAGTAACTTTCTCGCCACGTGGTGAGAAAATTCTGAACTACTGTCTACCAGTCGAAAAGTCTTGACCCCCTGAACAAGTTTGCCCAATACAGTAACTTTCTAGCTGGTCAAGAACTCGAGCTATTGTATATGCGAGAATTACACGTATATACTAGCGCCTCGTAGTGTGAAATTTCTGAACTACTCCACCAACGAAAAGAGCTTGACTTCCTGAACAACTTTGCTGAAGGCATTTACTTTCTATCTGGTCAGGATCTAGAGATATTTTATACACGAGAATTTCACATGTATACTAGCACCACGAAGTAAGATATTTCTGAACTATTGTACAGTAAGAAATAGGCTTTGAACTCCTGAACAACTTTGCCGAAGACAGTAACTTTCTATCTGGTCAGGATCTCGAGATATTCCATGTTGTAACCAATTAAGTCAATCCCACGTAGTATGGACACCGTTTACGCGGTTTCCATTTACATTTTCTCTATTATCCGCATTTTGGGGGTTAATTGTAATCAAAGTTTAGCTTTTTTAGTTCAAAACATGTTTTTTGAGGAATACAAGTTGGTTTCAGATCGATTGGCAGCATCAAAATGGCAATGGAAAACTCATATGTGTTGTACAAAGTACAACAGCGCGAGTAACGGGGGGTTAACTTTTATGCATACCGTAAAACGGGGTGTAATTGATCAGCGGGGCAAAATTGATCGCTGAAATTTCTCGTGATATTTTTTCATGTGTAACATGTTTTTCGTTACTAAGCGTACGAATGTATCTTTGTATACATTGTAAAAATATTATGCATAAGTACAATATTCGGTATACTCAGCGATCAAATTCACCCCGCTGATCAATTTCACCCCGTTTTACGGCACCTTCTTTAAAAAATTTCCCACCAAGACGGACCTAACAAATGCGAGATAGGAAGAAGTGACCGTCGTAATTAATTTTAGGCTCATAGGATGAAAGAACTTCAGCATGTCCAAAATATATTCGTTCCCATTCAGTGTGTCCAAAATATATTATGGACACTGTCCAAAATCAAGTGGAAGGGTCCAAAATATGTGAATATCATGATGTGAAAAGAATTATTTTTCGAGTATATATCAATAAATAAAACATCTAGTGACATTTTACATCCAAGATGAGTAGCTTTCGAGCACAACCGCATGTAAATTGCATAATAATAATAAACAAATAATATTATTTTGACATAAACGTGATCTCACTTCCTCTAGGGGTCCAAAATCAGTTGGTTACCCTACTTTAAGTGCATGAACTTTGGTCACCAGGCGAGAAACTGCAAAGGCCCTGATAGATCGGAGCTGTGCAGGAAATGCGGAGAGAAGGGGCACGTTGCTAAAGACTGTATGAAGCAACCGAGGTGCATGCTCTGCAGAAAGGAGGACGGAAACGGTCATATGACGGGAAGTTTCAGGTGCCCAGCTTACAAAAAGGCGATAGCGGGCCAATAGTAATGGAGATAACCCAAATAAATCTCAATCATTGTGACACAGCACAGCAACTGTTGTGGCAGTCGACAACGGAAACAAAGTGCGACGTTGCACTGATTGCGGAGCCGTATCGAGTCCCTCCCGATAACGATAACTGGGTGGCCGATAGAGCAGGGATGGCGGCAATACAAGTTATGGGCAGGTATTCCATACAAAAAGTGGTGACGATGGACAATGGAGCAGTTTTCACCAGATGCTAGATGGACTCACCGGGGAGTTCACCGGACGGAGACCAATCGTCATTGAAGAAGATTTCAATGCTTGGGCAGTGGACTGGGGAAGCAGATGTACCAACGCAAGAGGGTATAGCCTGCTGGAAGCTCTGGTAAAGTTGGACGTCAGTCTGGCCAACGAAGGAACCATCAGCACCTTCCGCAAAGATGGTAGGGAATCCATTATCGACGTCACTTTCTGCAGTCCGTCGTTAGTGGCAAGTATGAACTGGAGAGTGTGTGAGGAGTACACTCATAGTGACCATCAGGCGATTAGGTACAGCTTTGGTCAACGGATACCTACGGCAATGTGGAAAACGAAAGTAAGCAAGCGGAGGTGGAAGACGAAGGCATTCGACAAGGATCTCATAATTTTCAACTAGCCCCTCAACCCCCCTCCCCCCTGCTTTGATTTTGCAACCACCGCACATTTAATTCTCAAAAAATGTCATTATTGAGCTCGACAATAAATAAAATACGAATACGACTGTACAAAACAGTCCACCTCAACCAGAACTAATTGAATCATATAGGCTGACAAAATCGGGTCAAAAAGCTGACAAAATCGGGGGTAGACAAAATCGGGGGTAGATAAAATCGGGGGCTGACAAAATCGGGTCACCACTGTAACGTTTTATAATAATTATCGACAAAGAGAATGTCATCAAGATAACTCTATAACCATAGTTTTAACCTAGACATCGTTAGATTCTCGAACGCCTTCCAGTCAGGAGTTAGGATAGGAGTATTTAGTTTTCGCTGCGATCGAAACTCGGACAACAGTCAAAAGTTTATACTGGATGTGGTGTTCTCGTTGCGGAAGAGGCGTGGGTAGCCATCAAACTGAGTGATCGCACAATGTACTTATGTGTGGTATACATTGCACCCGACCGAGTTCGAACTGATCGAAACCCATTGTTGGGCCATTTTCATTATAATGGAAAGTGCGATGAATTGTTCTGTGTGATTTAAATCTAGCTGGTGTTTCGTGGAAACCTTCTCACAGCGACTTTCTATATCTGCACCTTGAAGACTCTGCATTCCATTCAGGATCAGGTTAGCCTTCTCGTTAGCTATACTGCTGGTAGACTTAGGTAAGAATTGAATGGCCACTCAATGCATATATAGTGAAGCATTTTCTGTAAGAACAACAATAATAATACATAGTGCATAATAAAGACTTGCATATTAAAAATTAGAGATTTTCACACACACACACAGACACACACACAGACACACACACAGACACACACACAGACACACACACATTTTCACTCACACACACACACACACACACACACACTCACACACACACACACACACACACACACACATACACACACACACTCACACACACACACGCACACACGCACACACACACACACACACACACAGACACACACACACACACACACACACACACACACAGACACACACACACACACACACACACACACACACACACACACACAAACACACACTCTCTCTCTCTCTCTCTCTCTCTCTCTCTCTGTCAAACACACACATACACACACATACATACACACACACACACACACACACACACACACACATACACACACACACACACACACACACACACACAACAAGCTGAAAGTCATCGTGGAGGGACTTTTCCCACAGCATGACCCAACGAACTGGCCACCTACACCATATGGCGAGGAAGATGAAGACAACGTTGAACAAGTCTCCAACGAGGAACTCATAGCAGCAGCGAAAGGGTTGAAAGCGAATAAAGCTCCCGGCCCGGATGGAATTCCCAACGTGGCGTTGAAGGCGGCGATCCAGACGTTCCCGGACATGTTCAGGATGGTGCTGCAGAAATGTCTGGACGATGGTCAGTTCCCTGATAGGTGGAAAGTACAAAAGCTTGTGCTGTTGCCGAAGCCCGGAAAACCGCCGGGGGATCCTGCATCGTATAGGCCAATATGCTTGCTGGATACTGTAGGAAAGCTCTTAGAGAGGATCATCCTCAACAGGCTGACGAAATGCACGGAGAGTGAACACGGATTGTCGGAGAGACAGTTTGGATTCCGGAAAGGGAGATCGACGGTGGATGCAAT
>NW_027041193.1:67500-112449 GCF_037179485.1 Ochlerotatus camptorhynchus
CCACCAGGTAAATATTCCTCTTGTGTTAACAACAGTCAGCGAGGAACAAATTATACATTCGTACCCGTAGCTACAAATATCACCCCTGCTAAAATTCTTCATCTATTGATGAATCAACGTTACGGTCGGCCAGCAGATGGAAATGATGTGAAAATGATAATGACGTTTTGCTAGCTGTCAAATCGTATGGAATATTTTTTAGTACATCATCACTTTTGTGGTTTTGGATTTCAAACCAAGGTGTCGCATGCACTGGTGCAGTTTCGCGTTGATTCATCAATACCTGCTCCCCTCGCTGCTAACAATGTTCAACGAGTAAATGGAGCTACCTATGCTGCTATTGATGAATTTACGTTACGGTCGACCAGCAGATGGAAATGATGAGAAAATGATAATGACGTTTTGCTACCTGTCAAATCGTATGGAATATTTTTTAGTACATCATCACTTTTGTGGTTTTGGATTTCAAACTGTGTCGCATGCACTGGTGCAGTTTCGCGTAAGTTCATCAATTTCGGAGGTAGAAATCAAAATACTAGCCAACATAATTGATGAATTTACGCAAAACTGACAGTTAGAAAAACGTCATTATCATTTTACACGATTTGACAGGTAGCAAAACGTCATTATCATTTTCTCATCATTTCCATCTGCTGGTCGCCCGTAACGTAAATTCATCAATTCTAACGGAAATTTTGATAATTTTGACTTAGGAAGCATTACAGCTCCTAAAATGGATTTTTTTTACAGAAATCATTAATTGATATGATTACAGATATGCTAAAAACTAACTCCTAAAGGGTGATACGGTCAAAATTTGGTCAATATCAACTTGACGTATTTCTTTCAATTTTGCATTTAAAAAACCTGAACACCCCTCATTTTGAAGGTGTGTGTGTGTAGAATGTTGCTCCTATTTTGATTTTGGAATTCACTCTTCAGTTGTCAAAATGCCGTCGAAGCAAGAAGAGCAGCGTATCAAAATTTTGCTCGCGCATCGCGAAAATCCGAGCTACTCGCACGCAAAGTTGGCAAAATCGATAAAAGTTGCCAAATCAACCGTTACAAATGTAATAAAAGTGTTTGGGGAACGTTTGTCGACAGCCAGGAAGTCTGGATCGGGGGGAAATCGAAAACCGGAAGCCGCTGAGACGACAAAGAGAGTTGCCGGTAGTTTCAAGCGAAACCCTAACCTCTCTCTCCGAGATGCCGCAAATAAGCTGGGTGTATCGTCTACAACCGTGCATCGAGCCAAAAAACGAGCCGGACTATCGCCTTACAAGAAGGTAGTGACTCCAAATCGCGATGATAAACAAAATACGACGGCCAAAGCGCGATTCTGGAGACTGTACACGACGATGCTGACGAAGTTTGACTGCGTGGTAATGGACGACGAAACCTACGTCAAAGCCGACTACAAGCAGCTTCCGGGACAGGAGTTTTATACGGCAAAAGGAAGGGGAAAGGTAGCAGATGTTTTCAAGCACATGAAACTGTCAAAGTTCGCAAAGAAATATCTGGTTTGGCAAGCCATCTGTACCTGTGGCTTGAAAAGCAGCATTTTCATAGCTTCCGGGACTGTCAACCAAGAAATTTACGTGAAAGAGTGTTTGAATAAACGTCTGCTGCCTTTCCTGAAGAAACACGGTTGTTCCGTACTGTTTTGGCCGGATTTGGCATCTTGCCATTACGGTAAAAAGGCCATGGAGTGGTACGCCGCCAACAACGTGCAGGTGGTTCCCAAGGACAAGAACCCTCCCAACACGCCAGAGCTCCGCCCAATTGAGAAATACTGGGCTATTGTCAAGCGGAACCTAAAGAAGACCAAAAAAACTGCTAAGGGCGAGCAGCAGTTCAAGGCAAACTGGCTTTCTGCGGCGAAGAAGGTGGACAAGGTGGCTGTACAAAATCTGATGGCAGGGGTCAAGCGTAAGGCCCGGCAATTCGGATTTGGAAAAGCGGAAGCCTAACTGAATATTTTTCCTGAATTTTATACTAATTGAACTTGAAAAAGAAATTTAATTTGATTTTTTAAATAAACGATTTCACCGATTTACACGCGTTTTCCCTTGACCAAATTTTGACCGTATCACCCTTTATTCAAACTGGAGTGAAATTTGTAAATAAATTTCGTCATGACTTTGAAATTCAGTAATAGATTTTAAATCATTAAAGATTTTGAATTAGAATGCTCGATCTCTTAAAGATAATGCAATTAGAGAGTTACCATAATTTCAGTTTGGGTCTTACTAGTCCTATTGAGGATCAGGTTGCTCGGGATTATCTGAATATTTACTCTCGGAAAAATATTTGATGATTCCTGGGGGACTGATTTGGACAAAGTAAGATCTATAACTCAAAAGTTTCATAATATGAAAGCTCCAGGTGATGATAGAATTTTCTATATCCTCATCAAAAAACTCATAGAGAGTATCCTGTTTTTTGTTGGTAAAATTATTTAACTTTTTGAGAGTTCACTATCGTCCTTATAACTGAATCGTTCCTTAAACCTGACCATAAGGTTAAGAGGGACGCAAATTATTTCATTTATCGGAATGATCGTCTTGATGGAGCCTGTGGTGGTGGCGTTGCCATCATTGTTCATAGACGGAACAAACATAAAATTCTTTCTTCATTTGAAAACAATGTTTTTGAAACTTTGGGAGTTTCTGTTGAAACCAAATTTGGACAACTTACGTTTATAGCTGCCTATTTGCCATTTCAACCTTCACAAACTTACCCGTCATAGGTCTGAATTTTCATTATTGGTGATTTTAATGCAAAACACCGCTCATGGAATAATGCTCAAAGCAACTCCAATGGTAATATTCTGTTTGATGATTGTTCTGCAGGTTATTACACTATTCAATATAAAAACAGCCCAACATGCTTTTCTTCAACAAGAAATCCCCCAACTATTTATTTGGTCTTAACTGATTCATGTCAACTTTGTAGCCATGCTGACTTCGGTTCTGATCACCTTCCAGTAACTTTGAAATATCCCAAAACATAATTTTTAATCCCAACAGCTCTACTTTCAATTACCATAGGTCTGATTGGGAGCAATATTGAACATTTATGGAATATAGCTTTGATCCAAACATTCCTTTGCAAACCAAAGATGATGTGAATTATGCTCTTGAATCTCTGACTACTTCTATTGGAAGATTGCCGCAAAAGCTCAACGCAGATGTCGCCACTGCATGATGATGATAATATAATAAAATTCGTGAAAATTAGCATTAAATCATAATTTTCATCAAGCCTGCGTGAAATCCTTCCAATATAACATTCGAATTGAAGAAGAAAACGTTTTTATGATCAGACTGATGTGCATCTTTGACTTTTCCTGGTGAACTTTCATAAGATATATTCATTTCATTTCACGGCTCCATCAATGCTGCATCGTAAATATGATGGTAAAGAGAAGTAAATTGCTCAATCACTCAAAATAAAGATGATTTGTCATCTTGTTATCACTTTGAAGACCATCTAGCACTCTTTTATAGCATGGTGCGTGTTGAGTAAATCAAGTTCCGTCGAAAATTGTGAGTATCAATATGTTTGCTTAAAAAAGGCCAAAATGAACATTTATTGAATATTGGCGTCCTATACAACCAATTCTCTATTACCACCAGCATGATACAACCTTTCCTAAGTAAATACACTTAATTTCCACTTTCATCTTAGTGAAAATCGCACATATTTACCATTTTCTGAAAAATGCAGCTGCGCAGGAGGTAACCTCTCCCTGTGGGGGCAAACTTGTTATGCGCAGGAGGTAACCTCTCCCTGTGGGTGCAAACTTGTTATGCATAATTTTCCATGAAAACATCTCCGATCCATACCAAAATAATAACAGTTAGTTTGCAAACACATTTTCTTACACGATTCAAGCAAAAGTTTCCACGGGAAATTATTAGTTTTTCTTTATGTACCGATTTGCCCCTGTTTTACTTGAAGAATTTGGAAACTATCCTACTTCTAGTAGTTCTCACTTCGAAATGTAGGTGGCGAAAGCATGGAAAAGTTTCACTGCAAGACGCCAATAGATAGAATTGAGTTTAAGCTTGTTATAAAGGGTGATACGGTCAAAATTTGTTCAATATCAACTTGACGTATTTCTTTCAATTTTGCATTTAAAAATCCTTAACACCCCTCATTTTGAAGGTGTGTGTGTGTAGAATGTTGCTCCTATTTTGATTTTGGAATTCACTCTTCAGTTGTCAAAATGCCGTCCAAGCAAGAAGAGCAGCGTATCAAAATTTTGCTCGCGCATCGCGAAAATCCGAGCTACTCGCACGCAAAGTTGGCAAAATCGCTAAAAGTTGCCAAATCAACCGTTACAAATGTAATTAAAGTGTTTGGGGAACGTTTGTCGACAGCCAGGAAGTCTGGATCGGGGGGAAATCGAAAACCGGAAGCCGCTGAGACGACAAAGAGAGTTGCCGGTAGTTTCAAGCGAAACCCTAACCTCTCTCTCCGAGATGCCGCAAATAAGCTGGGTGTATCGTCTACAACCGTGCATCGAGCCAAAAAACGAGCCGGACTATCGACTTACAAGAAGGTAGTGACTCCAAATCGCGATGATAAACAAAATACGACGGCCAAAGCGCGATCCCGGAGGCTGTACACGACGATGCTGCGTGGTAATGGACGACGAAACCTACGTCAAAGCCGACTACAAGCAGCTTCAGGGACAGGAGTTTTATACGGCAAAAAGAAGGGGAAAGGTAACAGATGTTTTCAAGCACATGAAACTGTCAAAGTTCGCAAAGAAATATCTGGTTTGGCAAGCCATCTGTACCTGTGGCTTGAAAAGCAGCATTTTCATAGCTTCCGGGACTGTCAACCAAGAAATTTACGTGAAAGAGTGTTTGAATAAACGTCTGCTGCCTTTCCTGAAGAAACACGGTTGTTCCGTACTGTTTTGGCCGCATTTGGCATCTTGCCATTACGGTAAAAAGGCCATGGAGTGGTACGCCGCCAACAACGTGCAGGTGGTTCCGAAGGACAAGAACCCTCCCAACACGCCAGAGCTCCGCCCAATTGAGAAATACTGGGCTATTGTCAAGTGGAACCTAAAGAAGACCAAAAAAATTGCTAAGGGCGAGCAGCAGTTCAAGGCAAACTGGCTTTCTGCGGCGAAGAAGGTGGACAAGGTGGCTGTACAAAATCTGATGGCAGGAGTCAAGCGTAAGGCCCGGCAATTCGGATCTGGAAAAGCGGAAGCCTAACTGAATATTTTTCCTGAATTTTATACTAATTGAACTTGAAAAAGAAATTTAATTTGATTTTTTAAATAAACGATTTCACCGATTTACACGCGTTTTCCCTTGACCAAATTTTGACCGTATCACCCTTTATGTACGTTATAAAAAGTAGATTTTAATTTTAGTGATAAACCGTATTTGTTTTTGGGTTGTTCAAATGAAGTGAGAAATGCTCGCTACACATCTCGGACTTTAAGTGTAAAAAATCATTGGTTTGGATTCAAATGTTAAGATTTACCTACTCTTTGCATATCCTTAGTAAACTATGATCCTAATCTATCAATTATTTTAAAGAAAAACAAATTTCAACAACTGAGTGAAAAGTTAGTAGCAAATGAGCAGTTGGTGTGTACAACTGTGCATGCCAAGCATGTGTGTGTGTTTAATCTAACCCCCACTGGCCGGCAGTGGTATTATGGAAGAAATTTGCTTACAACATTCCTTGATGTAATAATTTAAAGCTAGTTTAGTGCGGGAGTTAGAAAGCGATAGCTCTACTGCAGATTCAGCAACCCATTTCAGAATGCCTGGTAATTCACGTCCATTTCGAGGTTACTTTCACATACAATAAGCCCCGCATGTAAACACTACCGTTATCATATGAATAATGGTACTGCAAACACACTTCCAGTGATATATAGCGCGTATTTAGTGATATATGGATATATGCATTTATGATTGATTTATAATCAAATGAATCTCACGATACTCTGCCTCCAAAAAAGCACCGGTTTGTTCACTCGAAAAAAATCTCCGAGTTGTTTTTACAACCGAACACAACATTTTAAATCACATTCAAAGTTTTTCATTTGTACCGAAATTTTGCCTGCAATTCTGGAGTTCCCATAATTTCAGTTTGGGTCTTAATAGTCCTATTGAGAATCAGGTTGCTCGGGATTTTCTGAATATTTTCTGTCGGTAAAATATTTTTGATGATTCATGGAGGACTGATTTGGACGAAGTAAGATCTATAACTAAAAAGTTTCATAATATAAAAGCTCCAGGTGATGATAGAATTTTCTATATCCTCATCAAAAAACTCACAGAGAGTATCTTGTCTTTCTTCGTAAAATTATTTAACAGCTGTTTCCATTTGGCATACTTTCCTGATAAATGAAAAAATGCAAAAGTTGTTCCAAAAATGCAAGCTTCTAGCTACAGTCCAATAAGTTTGCTTTCTTCAATAAGTAAACTTTTTGAAAAGATAATTTTAAATTGAATGATGATTCACATCATTACGAACTCAATTTTTGCAGATGAGCAGTTTGGATTTCGCCATGGGCATTAAACTACTCATCAACTCTTAAGAGTTACCAATTTAATTCGTTCAAACAAATCTGAAGGTTGATCAACTGGAGTTGCTCTTTTAGACATATAAAAAGCATTCGAAAGTGTTTGGCATGCAGGTTTGGTCGCTAAATTGAAAAAGTTTAATTTTCCACTCTATATTATGATTTTTTTTATTGAGTATCAAGCTGGAGCTGCGTGACAGCTTAGTTTTCAAGACTTGACCCATTTGAATAAATTTTGCTTCTATCTTTGACAATACAGCTGGATTCCGTGTATATTGTTTCAAGATAGTTATGGAAAAAATGCTGTGACGTGTGCGCGTACATACATCCGCGTAGTAATCCGATTGAATAAGTAAATCCGTTTCGAACTAAATATCTAAATTATGAGAGTTAAGAAAACAGCGCGAATTCCGAAAGCCGTTCGAGACAACCGAAGCGAGAAAAAAAGGCTTATTATCATTTAAAGAGTGCCAACAAAATAAAAGTGATAGCCTATGTTGTCAAGTTGATTAATTTTTAGTTCCTCCCTAGATATTCTACTTATTTACTACTGAGCTTTGTATCAAATTAGTTAATTTAAAGAAAGTATCAATCATTTCAAGATTTCGCGACCGTACCAAACAAATTCTATACTACATAAGCTCAAAAGCGTTTGACAAGCTCTACCGAATTGCGTATCACTTCTGCGTAAGCTCCGTAGACGTAGGCGCGTAGATTCCGACAGCCGCCAAAGGGTTCACCAAAACCGCTTAAGGAACGACCCAACCTCGAGTCAGTAAAACCGTTTAGAGCTAAACATCTAAATTACGTAAGATACGAAAATCGCGCAAATTGCGAACGCCGCGCGAGACAACCGTTGAGAAAAAAAAACAGTTTATTATCACTTAGAGAGTGCCACCAAAATAAATTTGATAGCCTATGTTGGCAGGCAAGTTGATTAATTTTGGTTTCCTCCCTAGATATTCTACTTACAGTCAAGATTCCTATAGTGCGGATTCGTTCTTGCCGGATTCCTATAGTACTGATGCCACTGGATTCCTATAGTACGGTTGATCCGGCATTAACAAATACACGCAGTATATGGGATTAGAGCTAATTGGGACCAAACACTGATTGTACGGCAGTTTGAAGAGATAACTTTCTGATGTCTTTTGAGAAGTTGTTAAGCAGAAAGTTGGCCACCTTTTGATATGATTCAGTTTCCGGTAGGACACAAGTCTGATCCTGTGGAAGATCCGGAATGTCCGTAAAAGTGGCCAATTCATGAAACTGATCCTAGAGCTCCGCGGATTTTTCGAAACCACTCATAAAAGTCTTATCAGAATGAATTCGAAGTTGTGATCGGAATATGGGCCCTGGGGACCACGGGATAGTTCACCAGAAGATCCGGAACATCGGTAAAAGTGGTCAATTCATGAAACTGATCCTAGAGCTCCGCGGATTTTTTGAAACCGCTCATAAACGTCTTATCAGAATGAATTCGGAGTTGTGACCGAAAAATTAACCCTGGGGACTACGGAATGATGCACTATAATATCCGAAACATCATTAAAAGTGGTCAATTCATGAAACTGATCCTGTAGCTCCACAGATTTTTTGAAACCACTCATAAACGTCTTATCACAATAAATTCGGCGTTGTGTTCGGAAAATGGACTCTTGGGACCGAGGGATGGTTCACCGGAAGATCCGGAACATCCGCAAAAGTGGTCAATTCATGAAACTGATCCTAGAGCTCCGCGGTTTTTTTGAAACCACTCATGGACGTCTTATCAGAATTATTTCGGAGTTGTGACTAGAATATGGGCCCTGGAAACCACGGGATGGTTCACCGAAAGATCCAAAACATCCGTAAAAGTGGTCAATTCATGAAACTGATCCTAGAGCTCCGCGGATTTTTCGAAACCACTCATAGACATCTTATCAGAATCAGTTCGGAGTTATAACCGAAAAATTAACCCTGGGGACTACGGAATGGTCCACTATAATATCCGGAACATCCGTAAAAGTGGTCAATTCATGAAACTGATCCTAGAGCTCCGTGTTTTTTTTTTCGAAACCGCTCATAGACGTCTTATCACAATTAATTCGGAGTTTTGACTGGAATATGGACTCTGGGGACTACAAGATGGTCCACCGGAAGATCCGGAACATCCGTAAAAGTGGTCAATTCATGAAACTGATCGTAGAACTCCTTGAATTCTCCGAAAACACTCATATACGTCTTATAAGAATGAATTCAGAGTTGTGACCTAAATATTGACCCTGGGGACCACAGGATGGTTCGATAGAAGATCCGGAACATCCGTAAAAGTGGTCAATTCATGTTTTTTTTTCGAAACCTTTCATATACGTCTTATTACAATTAATTCGGAGCTTTGGCTAGAATTTGGACTCTGAGAACTACAGGATGCTCTACCGAAAGATCCGGAACATCCACAAAAGTTGTCAATTCATGAGACTGATCCTAGAGCTCCATGAGTTTGCGAAACCACTCATTAACGTTTTATCAGAATGAATTTGGAGTTGTGACCGGAATATGAACGCTTAGACGGAAAATGGACCATGATCCAAAAAAAAAATTAGTTCTTGAAACTGAGCTTAGAGGTCCGCTTTTTTCGAAAGCACTCATTGGCATCTTATCAGAATTAATTTGGAGTTATGACCAGAAAATTGACCCTGGGGACCAATGCACAATGGTCCCAAAGCCTTATTTATGAAGACAAAAATATTAGCACCAAAACCATCACTTTTAGATATATGGTGTCTTGAGGAAAGTTTCTTCGTATTGTTTTAGCCGATTTGAAATTAGGGTGGTCCTTAAAATTGATGAATTGAAAGTTCAACCTTTTTTTATTACTTGAGATCGACTAATGCAGCGTTTCAAAAAGTTGTAGAACAATCAATTTGAACCAACTTTGCTCATGGCATCACATTTTTATCTCTTATGGTTCATGACTAATGGTTATTTTAAACGAGTAGGTTAGAGTGGCTCCTAGAAAAGCTTTATTTAAATATTTTTATTGATGATCAACGTATAAACAATATTTAAAGAAAGATTTTCTAGGAACCACTCAAACCTCTCGTAAAAACATTGTTCTAAATACTGTTAGAACTTTTACTGACGCATATTTTGCAGAATAGTTACTAATTTGAATCTCCTTTATTTAAAAGTTATGGCTACTTTTTGATAAAAAAAAAAGATTTTTTTAAATTAAATTAAATATTTTAAACAAAAAACGCTCTCACAGTTTTTTCCACCAATAATGAAAAAACACGATCTTTTATATGAAATCGAAAGTTTGAAAATCGGTTTGCTCCATTTAGAGTCAATTTAATACGTTGTAGTATGGCGTACAAAGTAATGTTTTTGTTGAGTTGTGCTGTGAAAATAAATTCATAATTTCGTGTGAAATAGTGGCGTGTGCCGCGAAAGGATTATTCCAACGCGTGCCCGTGGTGTTTTTCTAACAGGATAAGTAGAGAAAAGGTTGCCTAGCAACTAGTTTTTGTTTAATTTTGTATTTTCGTTCTGTTACAAAAAAAAAAATTAAAAATAAACCTCAAAATTCAAATAACAAAAAAAAACGTATTTTTGATTTTTTTTTTTTTTTTATAAAAACTTGAAAGAAAACAGAAGTTTTGAAAACAACTCTAGGATGGACAAACTTTCAATAAAAAAGTTTTTCTAAGAGCAACTTTTGAGGCATTTTTGAAAATTTCATTATTTACGGTAAAATGTTCAGTTTGATGCTAGTATATGATTATAAAAATTATTTCAAACGATAGTGCTCATACCGATAAACTTCCTAAACATAACCGTTTTCGAGATATTTCAAATTTACTTTCATCAAAATCATTTTTTTGTAGAAAATAAGCCATTTTCATAATTTAATCGTGATTCTCCATCAGCATTGATAAAATTAGCAAGATACACATATATTTACCTTTAATTTGTCTTTTGATGATTGAACGACAACCCGTTTAGAATTTACAGAGGAAATGAAAACACTATTATTTTAAATATAGAAACCAACACAAGTTAAGTTGCACTTATTTCAATTATCAAGCGTAGTTTCATCCTATTTAAGTTGTTAATATTGATGTACCTATCCATCTTATTATTTTAGGTACATTATAATGTCTTCCATGGTATTTTTCATGGAAAAAAAGAGCTTCTCTGTTAGAGTAGCTTCAATACCAAAACAATATGTATACCTGAATATCCAAATGGAACCTACGTTTGTATATAAGCATGACCATCCTTTTGAAAACAGACATCACTAAAAAAATCGTTTTTGAGTGAACAAGTATAATTTTAATATGGAATTCAAGAAGGTCGAGTGTTGCAAGCCGTTTCCTAATAAACGGTGTTCGTCAAAGCTTCGTAAATTATCCGAAAATTTGATTGAAAAACATAAGTTCCTAGAGAGAAATTTAATTTGGAAACATCTCTATCAATCTGTGATACGTGTCGCTTGAATTTAAATAGAATCGAACCATGTGCTGAAAATCTGGAACTAGAAGTGCAACCGTCAGTCATGGACATCGCGGAGCCGCAGCCATCTACATCTCGACATGGCCTCGAAGAAATACCATCAACTACGTCAATAACAACAGCATCATCTCAGGATAGTGGAGAGCAACAATTTTCCAGGACACATAATATTGAGCTATTCAACAAGGGCATAGCTGGTATCAACGTATCACCAATATCGACAAAAAAAATTCCAGAATGTTAACTATCCCCGGAGAAAGTATATTCACATTACCAATGGCATTAAGAAACGCATCTTCGGTTTTCAAGCGGAAGAAGTTGACCTGGAGCAACTAAAATTGAAAGCTGCGTAACACAATGAGATGATTGGACAACTGAAGGAGAGATTTGCTGATCCAGGTTCATCGAAAGACGATCAAATAAGGATTTTGACGATTTTGCCGAAATCTTGGTCAACGCAAACGGTAATGGACGAGTTTGAAACAAATAAATACATTGTATTGCAAGCTCCATGCTTGGCAAACGGGAAAGGAGTATTGGCCACCCCCAACGAAAGGTTAGGACACGGTTTGGATCCCGAAATTAAAAACGAGGTATTGCAGTTCTTCGAAAGTGACCAGATAAGCAGAGCCACGCCAGGACTAAACGATTACGTTTCAGTGAAGAAGGAAGGTAAGAAGATTCATATTCAAAAGCGACTTTTAGTTTGTACATTGCGAGAAACTTTTATTAAATTTCAAGAAGTTAGTAAAAATAGCATTGGATTTAGTTCATTAGCAGCACTAAAACCAAAGCATTGCGAATTACTTGGTATTTGAGGTTCTCACAATATTTGTGTTTGTACCAACCATGAAAATATTAATTTAATGCTTCATTGTCTTAGGAAATATTCATTCGAAAAGGATTTCAACCATTATTGTGAAGAAATATTATGCAGCTCATCATCCAGAACTAAACATTGTTATCTCCGCGAATGCGAACGTTGTCCAGGTCTCTCAGATTTTGAAAGAAGTTTTTCATAAAAATTCGAGGAACAGGGTATGTATGAAATATGTTTTGAACAATGGGTTTCAACTGATCGATGTAGTTTAGAGAAACTTTTAAAACCAGTAGATGGATTTGTTTCTTATTTTTGCGAAAAGTTGGAAAAACTGGTATCCCATGATTATATTTAAACTCAGCAGTCTAGTTTCTTGAGAAATACAAAAAATACTCTTAAAAATGGAAAAATTGTCATAATTTGTGATTTTTCCGAAAATTATTCATTTGTTCTTCAAGATGCTGCCCAAAGTAGTTACTGGAATAATCAACAAGCTACTATTCATCCTTTTTGCATTTATTATTCAGAATCAGGTATAATTAAAAATTTAAATTTGATCGTAATCTCTGAAGTTTTAAAACACGATACAATTGCGGTGTAAGTATTTATTTCAAAATCACTGACCTTTTTGCAAACAAAAATACAAGTAAAAAAAGCGATGTTTATGTCTGATGGAGCTGCATCCCAATATAAACATTGCAAAAATTTTGCAAGTCTTTGTAAATTTAAAACGAAGTACAATATTGATGTTGAATGGCACTTTTTTGCAACTTCGCATGGCAAGGGACCATGTGACGCGAGTGGTGGCACTTTAAAACGAATGGCAAGGAACGCAAGTGTGGCTGTAGAACACGAACATCCAATCACAAGTGCAGCAGAGTTATATGCATGGGCTAACCAGAAGAGTAATGATTATTTAACAAAAATGTCATTTTGTTTTGTGTCATAAAATGAATACGAACAGGGGGCTGCAGAATGGAAAAGCATTTTTGAAAAGGCCAAAACGATCCCAGGTACAAGAAAATATCACTGTATTGTTCCGATTTCGAAAATAAAATATCAGCGAAACTATTTTCGAATGACGAAGAACGCACCATTCATAACATATAAAAACATGCCAATCAAAAGTTCATCAAGTCCATGCTTGGCAAACGGGAAAGGAGTATTGGCCACCCCCAACGAAAGGTTAGGACACGGTTTGGATCCCGAAATTAAAAACGAGGTATTGCAGTTCTTCGAAAGTGACCAGATAAGCAGAGCCACGCCAGGACTAAACGATTACGTTTCAGTGAAGAAGGAAGGTAAGAAGATTCATATTCAAAAGCGACTTTTAGTTTGTACATTGCGAGAAACTTTTATTAAATTTCAAGAAGTTAGTAAAAATAGCATTGGATTTAGTTCATTAGCAGCACTAAAACCAAAGCATTGCGAATTACTTGGTATTTGAGGTTCTCACAATATTTGTGTTTGTACCAACCATGAAAATATTAATTTAATGCTTCATTGTCTTAGGAAATATTCATTCGAAAAGGATTTCAACCATTATTGTGAAGAAATATTATGCAGCTCATCATCCAGAACTAAACATTGTTATCTCCGCGAATGCGAACGTTGTCCAGGTCTCTCAGATTTTGAAAGAAGTTTTTCATAAAAATTCGAGGAACAGGGTATGTATGAAATATGTTTTGAACAATGGGTTTCAACTGATCGATGTAGTTTAGAGAAACTTTTAAAACCAGTAGATGGATTTGTTTCTTATTTTTGCGAAAAGTTGGAAAAACTGGTATCCCATGATTATATTTAAACTCAGCAGTCTAGTTTCTTGAGAAATACAAAAAATACTCTTAAAAATGGAAAAATTGTCATAATTTGTGATTTTTCCGAAAATTATTCATTTGTTCTTCAAGATGCTGCCCAAAGTAGTTACTGGAATAATCAACAAGCTACTATTCATCCTTTTTGCATTTATTATTCAGAATCAGGTATAATTAAAAATTTAAATTTGATCGTAATCTCTGAAGTTTTAAAACACGATACAATTGCGGTGTAAGTATTTATTTCAAAATCACTGACCTTTTTGCAAACAAAAATACAAGTAAAAAAAGCGATGTTTATGTCTGATGGAGCTGCATCCCAATATAAACATTGCAAAAATTTTGCAAGTCTTTGTAAATTTAAAACGAAGTACAATATTGATGTTGAATGGCACTTTTTTGCAACTTCGCATGGCAAGGGACCATGTGACGCGAGTGGTGGCACTTTAAAACGAATGGCAAGGAACGCAAGTGTGGCTGTAGAACACGAACATCCAATCACAAGTGCAGCAGAGTTATATGCATGGGCTAACCAGAAGAGTAATGATTATTTAACAAAAATGTCATTTTGTTTTGTGTCATAAAATGAATACGAACAGGGGGCTGCAGAATGGAAAAGCATTTTTGAAAAGGCCAAAACGATCCCAGGTACAAGAAAATATCACTGTATTGTTCCGATTTCGAAAATAAAATATCAGCGAAACTATTTTCGAATGACGAAGAACGCACCATTCATAACATATAAAAACATGCCAATCAAAAGTTCATCAAATAAAAATATATCCAAAGAAAAGGTTTATGTACAAATTATTATTATTAAAGACGATCGAAATTAATGAATGTAAGATGCAAATAAAAACGCATGGGTATTTCATTTATTTATCTTATTTATCTTATAAGTTTAAAACCAATTTTCCAATAGTCTATTGGTGCAAGGGTAAGTTGAAGGTAAGTACATGCATATCTTCCAAAACTTATCATATTTGATGAACAATCACGTATAACTTACGAAAAGGGCATATTTTCTACAAAAAAATTGATTATGATGAAAGTAAATTTGAAATATCTCAAAAACGGTTACATTTAGGAAGTTTATCGATATATTTTTTTTTGTTTATTAATTTATTTGATAAGGCTCAACCGAATTAACTTTACAGAGCCGAGGATTCTTGGTCACTATACAATACATCTTAAAACTATAGTCAAAAGGTACAACACAATAAATACTTTATCTTCCGCTATCCAAAAAGCCTCCTCCATCAGAACTGGAGCCGCTTCCAGTAGTTTCATTGTATGGCAAATTGTAGTACGCCAACGAGGGTCAGAGCGCGTCCATTGCAGCAATGGACGCAAAACGTGGTCAGCACTCACACACTCATCACGAAAAGGTTGCTTTCCAAAGTCGACGACGCATCGACCGAAAGAACTGCTGATGAAGAACAATGAGGAGGACCACACAATGGTTGCTGCCGAGAAAACAGACGATCGCGTAGCACACATCGAGAGTGGCCTGCTTTTGTCGGCAGCCAAATGAACACTGCAGTTTAGTTTATCGATATGAGCTTTATCGTTTGAAATGATTTTAATAATCATATACTGACATCAAACTGAACATTTTGCCGTAAATAATGAAAGTTTCAAAAATGCCTTACAAGTTGCTCAGGAAAAACTTTTTTATTAAAAGTTTGTCCATCCTGGAGTTGTTTTCAAAACTTCTGTTTTCTATTCAAGTTTTTATTAAAAAATATAAAAAAAAATCAAAAATACGTTTTTTTTTTATTTATTTGAATTTTGAGGTTTATTTTTATTTTTTTTGTAAAAAAACGAAAACAAAAAAAAAATTGTGTATTTCTTTTTTTATAAAGCTTTATTAGTTTCTTACAACTCCTTCTTAGTAATTTTTTTTCTACAACCAACTGTTTTCGAACTATATATTTTTTTTAAGTATGTGTGCAAAAACACATAGGGTAGAGCGCTACTTCGTCGTAATCGCCCATTTCCGTTCTATCGATCAGAAAATATCAATAATATCAATGATTTCACCGTGCACAAATCAATAAAAGGTTTGTTCCGATGCGTTAGTTCATTAGCTACAACATAAATCCTGTTCCTGTTAGAACGCATTGTATGAATATTTACGCTCATTGTTCTCAAAACAAAAGAAGCGCTCCTAGCGAATCCCTTTTTTCTACGTTTATCCGTAGGACGAAGAAAATGTAATGGCGTTTCAATGTGTTAGGACGGAATTGCAACTCGTAGAACGAATTTAGAATCAAGAAGCAGTGTTAGATTTTAGATAATATCTCAACAATTTGTGACTCTTTATCAAATCCAACGGTACGTATGGAAAAGTGAATAAATTTGCAAGTCATCTTTGACAGAAATATTCTATTTTTTGTTTAAACTCGTTCAGAAAAGAGAGGTAAAGCGTGGGTTGTGCTTAGTAGGACGGAAATTAGATCAAAAACCCTAGGCCCTTTTCAAAAATTACCCTTGAGTCAAAAGGGTCTCCCTCCTGCGGAAAATACTTGGTCTATCATACTGAAAATATGTGCCAAGTATCATCCAGATCGAAGATAGTCAAGTTTGGTGACTTACCGATTTGGCGTGGAATTGGTCAGCTTGCGTTTCAATAAATAGCAGCCAAGTTCCAGGAATGTGAATCAATTTGATTTTTTATACTTGAATATTGCGGGGTTGTCAACAAACTACGTAGCATTACGTCAGATTGTTGAGGAAAAACGTTCTCTTTTAGTTTTATTATCTGAAACTCATATTGTAGAAACTGAAGCTTTTGATCAGTATAGTATTCCGGGATATATTGTCGCTGCTTGTTTATCACATTCTAGACACACTGGCGGTGTTGCTATTTATGTCAAAGAATCAGTTCAATTCAACCTTCGTACCAACGAAGTTATTGATGGCAACTGGTTCTTGGGCATTACAGTTGTACGTGGCATGAAGATGGGTAATTATGGTGTTTTGTATCATTCTCCCAGTTCTAGTGACCAGCGTTCTGTTGAAGTTTTAGAGAACTGACTTGAGACATTCCTTGATTCTAGTAAATTAAATATATTGGCTGGTGATTTTAATATTAATTGGCGTGATAACCATAATTCGAATCATTCGAAGCGTTTAGCTGAGTTTTTTTATTTAAAGCAAACGGTAAATGAATATACGCGTATTTCCAGCCACAGTAGAACTTTAATTGACCACGTTTATTCCAATTTTGATTCCATTTGTTCAGTTACGGATACTGATTTGAAAATAACCGATCATGAGACTTTAGTGATTAATGTATTAGACCATGTTAACGATAATGATAATTTTGTAAAATTGAAGTGCTGGAGGAAATATTCGAAGCAAGCTGTTTCGAATCTTGTTGAGAAAAGCCTGGATTTTCCATTCGCGGCCGGTAACTTAGATGAATCTACAGCTGTTCTTAATAACGCTTTGAAAACGTGTACCAATCAACTAGTTGAGCAAAAGTTTGTTTCTTTGAAAAACTCGAACAGTTGGTACAATTTGGATCTTTTGCGTCTTAAACGGAAAAGGAACAAATGGTACAAAAAGTTTTGTAGATCTAATAATGACAATCATTGGGCTAGGTACACAATCGCGCGTAATAAGTATTCACAATCGATAAAGAAAACTCGTTGTGAATATGTTCAAAGGAGATTGATCGGCATCAAAACAACAGCAAAACAACAGTTATGGAAAATTTTGAAATCTTTATTTAAACCTAGTATTTGCAAACCGCGGTCCATAACTTTTAATGGCACATTAGAACAGTCAGAACAAGTGATTGCAGATAAGTTTAATGATTATTTCGTAGACAGTGTTTCATTGATTAATCAATCTATTGAATTAATAAAACAGCCAGTTAATAGTAGTTGTAGATTTGAAGTTTTTCACCCAATTACATTAGATAAACTTAGATTTATTTGTTTTTCATTAGGAAAATCGGCTGGAGTAGATAACGTTAATGCTAGAGTTATTCAAGATTGCTTTCATGTCATTGGCCACATCTTTCTGGACCTTATTAATAAATCATTGCAGAATGGACATGTGCCACAAATTTGGAAGGAATCCTTAGTGGTTCCTATTCAAAAAGTTGCTGGAACGATTAAAGCCGAAGCATTTCATCCCATCAACATTAGAGAAAATCTTAGAACTTGTTGTTAAAGGCCAGCTGTTGGAGTATTTGAATAGCAACTCTTTGTTGATACCAGAACAATCGGGATATCGGGAAGGTCATTCTTGTGAAATTGCATTGAATTTGGTGTTAGCAAAGTGGAAAGATAACTTGGAGCGTAAAGATACGATTGTTGCTGTTTTTTTGGATCTGAAACGCGCTTTTGAAACAATTTCTAGGCCCTTACTGTTAAGTACAATCAAGCGCTTCGGAATTACGAGTACTGCATATAAATGGTTTGAAAGCTATTTGTCTGACAGAACTCAACGGACTGTTTTTAATGATTCTGTTTCCAGTCCCGTGGGGAACAACCTTGGAGTTCCCCAGGGAAGTGTATTAGGGCCCCTTTTATTTATCTATATATATAAGAATGAATTTCTGTCTGTCTGTCTGTCTGTCTGACCCTTATAGACTCGGAAACTACTGAACCGATTGGCGTGAAAATTTGTATACAGGGGTTTTTGGGGCCGTGGAAGGTTCTTATCATGGTTCGAGACCCCTCCCCCTTCTGTAAGGGGGGGCTCTCATACAAATGAAACAGAAATTTCTGCATAACTCGAGAACTAATCAAGCAAATGGAACCAAATTAGGCATGTGGGGGCGAGTGTGGGGGTATAAGGAGATAATCATAGGGGGTAGCCCCTTAGATAATAGGGGAGGGGGGGCTACGTACAATATAGCATGCTTTTTTTTAAATCGGCGCATAAACTCAAGCTAATATTGAATCCCGAGCAAGACCGGGCACACTCAGCTAGTTATGTATATTAATAACTTGCGACGTGTTTTACGGTTTTGCGACATTAATCTTTTTGCAGATGATACTGTGTTATTCATTACAGCTAAGGATTTAGAAGTTGCCGTCTCACACTTGAATGAAGATTTGCAGTATCTAAGTAGATGGTTGAAGTGTAAGCAGTTAAAATTGAATACAAGTAAAACTAAATTTATGGTAATTTCGCGGAATCGATTAAATGAGAACGTCTCTGTTGTAATTGATGATGAGACTATTGATCGCGTTCAGGAGATTAAATATCTTGGCGTGATTATTGATGACAAACTTAAGTTCAACTCTCACATTGACAATGTCATCAAGAAAATTGCCAAGAAGTATGGAATTCTATGTCGATTGAAAAACGATTTAACTATTGCCAGTAAAATACAGCTATACAAATCAATCATCTCTCCTCATCTAGACTTTTGCCCATCCATTTTATTTCTGTCCAATGCAACACAAATATCGAGATTACAGCGCTTGCAGAGTAAAATAATGCGTTTGATTTTGAGATGTAATAGATTCACTTTCTCAACTTTGATGCTAGACGCCTTACAATGGTTGTCGGTGAAGCAAAGAATTGTATATTTGACTATTGTGTTCATTTTTAAAGTAGTTAACGGTTTGCTGCCTCGATTTTTGTGTGATCGAATTGAAAGAGGAAGTGACTATCATATATATAATACTAGAAACGCGGATGAAATAAGAACACCACATTTCTTGACTTGTGCTTCACACAATTCATTATTTTTTAAATGAATAAATGTTCTCAATTTGATGCCTAGACGCATTAAACGTGCAACAACATTAGCAGAATTTAAGAGACATTGCATTTCACACGTTAAAACTGTCTTTTGAACGGTTATCCATTGATTTTTTTTTTTATGAATTGACAAATTATGTATCTTGACGAAGTTATTTTTAACGGATTATTTTGTATGGATAGCTGTTATAACGACTTTTTAATAATTATTGTAGCACTGCAAAAACTATTTTGTTCGCCACGATGGTGATGATGGATTTTTGATATTTGATTTAACAGTAGTAGTAAAAAAAAATAGTAGTCTACAAAGGTTTGAGCCTCGCGCGCGTATTATGGATATAGAGGACTGAATTTAACATTTGATTTAGAAGTAAGTTTTCTGGCATTCCTGACATTGCTGAAAATTATGATAGCATCAGATTGCGGGGTTACTAGTGTAATAGGATTCTTTGTTGATTATTCATTAACTCTTGATTGCTTGTAATACTTATGAATATTTTAGGTGGACAAAAAGGCGAACTAAGAGGTGGACGCCTGAGCTTTTCCACATTTATATCGCTGTGAAGCAACTGTAAACTCTAGAGGGAATTTATATCTGTAACTGACACCAGTTCGATTTTGTTTGCCAACCTGATTAAAATGTCATATTTAATTATCTTAAAGATAAATCGTCCAGCTCAAACCTTTGTAGGGGTAATAGGTGGGACCATCATCATCATCATCATCATCATCAATACAATCATTTTTTCCAAGAAAATATTCATGAATTTTCTAATAATAAAAAAGATAGCAGTCTGGTTGCTTCAGCAAAAATATGCGTCATCATAAGTTCTAAATGTAACCAAAACAAGGTTTTTACGAGAAATGAACTTATGAAAAGATATTCGAAGAAATCTGTTTTTTAGGGGCCATCCTAACCTGCTTGTTTAAAAAATCATAACTCATGAACCATAAGAGATAGAAATTTGGCGTCTTAAGCAAAATTGCTTCGAATTGATTGTTCTACAACTTTTAGAACATTGCATTGGTCTATTTTAAATAATAAAAAAAAGTTTGTATTTTCAAACCTCCAATTTTGTGGACCACCCTAATTTCACTAACATAAAAAGATCGGCTAAACAATATGAAGAAACTTTCCCCAAGACAATATATACCTAAAGCTGACGGTTTGGGCGCAAACATTTTTGTCTTCCTAAATACGGCTTTGGGACCATTGTGCAGTGGATGGTCCTCTGAAAGATCCGAAACATCCGTAAAAAGGCTCAATTCATGGAACTGACCCAAGAACTCCGTTTTTTTCTTTCGTAAACTCTCATCGACGTCTTATAATTATGAATTCGGAGTTATGATCGGAAAATAGACCCTGGAGACCATGAACGCTCCTCTGGAAAATAATAGACAATTCATCAGAATGAACTCGGAGTTGTGACTGGAAAATGGACCACAGGGTCCATTAGATGGTCCTCCGGAATCTTCGTTAAAGTGGATAAGTCAATAAAACTGATCTAAGCACTCTGTGGTTTTTTAGAACTGCTCATAGACACATTTTTTTAATTTATTATCATGGATGATTTCTAGGTGGCATTTAAGTATTTAATAACTTCTAGACACTTTTAACGGAATTTTTGAACATTCTTCCTTGGATGTTATGGACTTATTTCCTTTGACTTCTTGGAGATGTATCTTTGGAGTTACAAGTTAACGAGGATTAATTCATCACATCAAAATTAAATCAATAAGCCATTTGAAAACATCGTTTTATTGAGTTATTATTAATATTAATTTATGAGTGGTTTTGAAAAAAAACAACCGTGGAGCTCTAGGATCAGCTTCATGAATTAAACACTTGCAACATTTACACAAAACAATGACCATCCCGTGGTCCCCAGTATAAACTGTTTGGTCAAAACTCCGATTTGATTGTGATAAGATGTCTATGAGTACTTTCAAAAAAATCGTGGTGCTCAAGGATATTTCAATTGAGCACTTTTAGGGATGTTCCGGATCTTCCAGTGGACCATCATGTAGTCTCCAGATTCTTTATTCCGAACACAACTCCGAATACATTCCGATAAGACGTATATGAGTGGTTTTGAAAAAACTGCGCAGCTCTAGGATCAGTTTTATGCATTGACTACTTTTACGGATGTTCCGGAGCTTCTAGTGGACCATCCTGTAGTCCCCAGGGTCCATATTCTGGTCACAACTTCGAATTCATTCTGATAAGACGTATATGACTGGTTTCGAAAAATCCTCGAAGCTCTAGGATGAGTTTCATGGATTGACCGCTTCTACGGATGTTCCGGATCTTCCGGTGAACCATCCCGTGGTCCCCAGGGCCCATATTCCGGTCACAACTCCGAATTTATTCTGATAAGACGTTTATGGGTGTTTCCGAAAAATCCGTAGACATTAAGGTCATAGCTCCGAATACATTCTGATAAGACGTCTATAAGTGGTTTGAAAAATCCGCGCAGCTCTAGGATCAGTTTCTTGAATTGACCACTTTTTCTGGTGTTCCGGATCTTCCGGTGAACCATCTCGTGGTCCGCAGGGTCCTTATTCCAGTCACAACTCCGAATTCATTCTGATAAGACGTTTATGAGTGGTTTCGAAAAAACCGCGGAGCTCTAGGATCAGTTTCATGAATTGACCTATTTTACGGAAGTTCCGGTTCTTTTAGTGGACCATCCTATAGTCCCCAGGGTCCATATTTGGGTCACAACTCCGAATTCATTCTTATAAGACGTTTATGAGTGGTTTCTAAAAAACGCGGAGTTTTAGGATCAGTTTCATGAATTGACCACTTTTACGGATATTCCGTATCTTCCGGTGAACCATCCCGTGGTCGCCAGAGTCCATATTCCGAACACAACTGCGAATACATTATGATAAGACGTTTATGAGTGGTTTCAAAAAAGCCGTGGAGCTCTAGGATCAGTTTCATGAATTGACCAATTTTACGGATGCTCCGGATCTTCTAGTGAACCATCCCGTGGTCCCCAGGGTGCATGTTCTGGTGAACACTCAGAATTAATTTTGATAAGACGCTTATGAGTTGTTAAGAAAAAACCGCGGAGCTTTAGGATCAGCTTCATGCATTGACCACTTTTACGGATGTTCCGGATCTTCCGGTGAATTATTCCGTGGTCCCCAGGGCCCATATTCCGATCACAACTTCGAATTCATTCTGATAAGACGTTTATGAGTGGTTTCGAAAAATCCGCGGAGCTCTAGGATCAGTTTCATGAATTGGCCACTTTTACGGATATTCCGGATCTTCCACAGGATCAGACTTGTGTTCTACCGGAAACTGAATCATCCCAAAAGGTGACCAACTTTCTGCTTAACAACTTCTCAGAAGACATCAGGAAGTTATCTCTTCAAATTGCCCGACAATCAGTGTTGGTCCCAATTAGCTCTTATCCCATATGCTACGTGTATTCGTTAATGCAGGTTCCTATAGTGCGGTCCCTATTAACCGTACTATAAGAATCTTGACTGTATTTTACTATTGAGCTTTGTTTCAATTTAGTTATTTTAGCGCACGTATAAACCATTTCAAAATTTCGCGACCGTACCGAACAAATTCTAAACTAAATAAACCCAAAAAACTTTTGGTAAGCTCTACCGAATTGCGAATCACTTCTGCGTAAGCACCGTAAACGTATGCGCGTTTATTCCGACAGCCGTGAAATGTTAAACATGCATCAATTTCACATAAGGAAAGATCGATATTACAGTCACGTAGGGTTTAGTTCATAGATTAACATTGACTGCTGTTTACAAATGTAAGTACTTGAACACTAAGAAATAAGTTAACTTAAATGCTTTAACCGCATATATCAGAGATTTCGCGTATTGAGAGAATAATATAGTTATCGAGTACAATAAACTCAGGGGAAAACAATACCTACAAAGGATTAAAAGATATTAATTGTCACATACCTCTACTTTTACTTATTTCCTAAACTATTCATCTCCTTGTTAATCTGCTTAATGCTATTGTTCTGCTCGCGTTTTCTTATTGGAAGTTCAAGAGGAAGATTTTATAGTTCAAGAGGATGATATATTCTACAACATTAAAGATTAGTTGCCTCCCTAAGCGGACCACCCCCCCCGCCCCCCCGCATCCTAATTCTTTTGTTAATCTACTTAATGTTATAAGACTTTCTGAAGTTTCTTATTTAAGTTCATTTGATGATTATGATGATTAGTCGAATTTAATAAATTATTGAAATCTCTAATTCACCTAATCAATCATAACCCATGCTTTATTAAGTACCTGCACTTGAGCTAATAATCTAAAATTTTACGTGTTTCAAGTATTTTTGACTTTGATCTATATTTATTATGTCTTATTTCGTCCCAGGTGACACCTTCAAGTGACTCAAATGCTTCACATTGAAGTTCGTTTCCTAGCTGATTTTTTAATTATATAGGGTATATGCTATATGGTATATCATAACCCATGCTTTCCCGAAAAAAAATTATAACAAAACAACGAAATTACAATAATTTTTACTGTTGAATTTCGAGTACACTAAAATTTATTGTTAAATTATTGTACAGGAGAAAAAATAAATTTCGATTTTTAACGATACAATGCTCAAACAACGAAAATTAGTGTGATGAGATCAAATTTGTTCGAGAAAAATTACTTTTTTTTATTGTTAAGATGCTTTTATTGTTAAGATGCCCCTTCTTACTGTAAATTTCTCAAATACCATGATTTTTATTGTTATGAACCATGAATTTCGTTGTGATTTTATGGTAATGGACAAAAATATCCAATGTTTTGACAGTAAATATTATGGTTACAATGACAATCAAAATCATTGTATTTTTATTGGATTTTTTTTTCGGGTTTAACCCGTAAAAACCCGGGACAAACCTTTCAATTTCAAAAATATGTATCTCAGAGATGCCATGACCGTTTATAATGATTTTTTGAACATCATTCCGGTAAGTGGTTCTTACATTTGTTGGGTGGTACTCCCCCCAGGACCCTCCCTCTTTTCTATATATTCAAGAATGTGTTGGCACGAGGATGTTTTTTCAATCTTTATCGTATATCTTACATATCATCGCGACAACATATTGATTTTTTTTCGTGGAACTCCCGAAAATGACAGAGAACATTCATAAGACCACATGCCTACCATGGAATCGGTTCCGGATGTTCCGGGATATGGTTCCATATGGTTAAATTTATATTATTATCAAGCAACATATCAAATCACATCTACTCGACGAAATATGACCAATGGCACTCAAAACGACGTCCACAGAGCCAAATGGCTACCGTAAAACCTGTTCCGAGTATTCCGGGTTATGGTTATGTATGGTCAAATTTGATATCGCTCATAACCATACGAAGCGACATATCAAATCACATATATTCAACGAAATATGACCAATGGCACTAAAAACAACAATAATAGAGCCATAGGGCCACCGTGGAACCGGTTCCAGATATTCCGAATTATGGTTCCGTATGATCGAATTTTATATCTCACACACCCATATCAAGCGACATATCAAATCACATCTACTCAACGAAATATGATCAATGGCACTCAAAACGACGTCCACAGAGCCATATGGCCACCGTAGAACCGGTTCCGGATATTCCGGATTATGGTTCTGTATGGTCAAATTTGATATCGCTCATAACCATACCAAGCGACATATCAAATCACATATACTCAACGAAATATGACCAATGGCACTCAAAACAACAACTATAGAGCCATAGAGCTGAATTTGTTCCGTATCTCATTGATAAAATTAACAAACTTATAACTCATGATTTTATTCACAAACAACAGTCATCTTTTCTAAGAAATAAAAAAATAATCTTTAAAAGAAGGCAAAATTCTAGCAAAATTATTCATTCATTATCCAAAACGCTGCTCAAGTATATCACTGGAATAATTCTCAAGCAACAAAACAACCATTTGAAGTTTATTATAAGAAAGACAATAAACTTGAAAATGTTAGCTTCATTATCATATCAGAAGTAATGACTCACGATACAGTTGCAGTTCAGTTGTTCATCTAAAAAATGATAGATTTTATTAAACAATCGATAGATTTTTCTAAAATTACTTTTATGTCAGATGGGGCAGCATCACAATACAAAAATAAAAAAAAAACTTTGCTAGTCTGTGTAGATTTCAGCATGGATGGATTAGAAGCAGAATGGCATTTTTTTTTGCAACGTCTCATGGAAAAGGTCCCTGTGATGCCATTGGTGGCACTCTCAAGCGAATGGCAAAGAGAGCTAGTCTTGCTCGAGATTATGAAAACACCATAACAACTCCACGAACCCAGTTGAACAAACAGATAAAAATATCACAAAACTACGTTTCGAGTACATATCCCCTGAACAGTACATCGAAATGTCAGAAGAACTCGAAGAACTATATAACAGCACAAAGACAATATCTGGCACACAGAAATTCCACAGTTTTGTGCCTATAACTGGTGACAAAGCAGCGGCAAAAAGGTATTCTAATTCAGAAGATGAACCAAAAATATTTAACTTGTTTGGAAAAAGGAAAAAATAGCATGTATGAAAATAGGTTTAAAACATTGAAAATATACAGAATAAGGGAATGATATTTTTTGACAAGGTCTGCATGTCCAAATAGTTTTATTGAACTCTGAGAGGGTGCTGCCAATTCCAAATTCGATTTGGCGATAAATGCATCATGAGCCCTTTTCATATGAAATTCTCGATTAATCAAAGTGCTGATTAGACAAAATCTAATCGCAAATTGAGCTTCATTGGATTCTGAGATGATTTTGAGCTTCGCTGGTTTAGTTTTGTGTGAAAATGGCAAATCAAAAAAAAAATCAGTTCAGACATGAAAAAGTTTTTGTAAGAAAAACTTTTTTTCCTTAAAAGTGCCCATCTCGCGATGTAGTGACGTTTGGTAGTAAACATAATTACCTATCTTGAGGCAAAGTTTCATCCAAATCAAACAGGGCCATTTTTTTAAATCGACTTTAAATTTTAAAAATCGATTTTTTCAGTGTAGGTCTCTAATGAAATGTTTTCCAGTATTTTTTTTTTATAACTTGGACAATTTCCTAAAAGTCATCGATACAACACATTTTTGTAGCAGTTGTCATTTTTCCATAATATTTTTTTGAAAAAAATCGGCAGAAAAAGTTTGGCCCTTCTCAAATGTTAGTCTAGATAAATTTTGGAAAAACTAAGTATGCATATTTAGTCAATCCAGAAAGTTTCATTGAAATCTGAGAGGGTGCTGCCAGCTCCGAATACGATTTGGCGCGAAATGCGTCTATAACTGCTAGACTAGATCTTTGGTTTTCTCATGCAGTGGTTCATCAGAGAGGGGAAGCTTAGTAATCCCCAATCCCCCCCGTCTCCAACATTCCACTATAAAGCATGAAATTAAGCCCGCCCACCAGCAACAAGGTGCAAACACTGGCCAAGGGAAGGGTCATTTTCCACTCTATATTATGAAATTAGTTCAAAATTATTTAACTGACAGAACTCTGCAAGTAAATTATCAAAATTTAAAATCTGATCAACTACCGTAAGAGCTGGAATTCCTCAGGGTAGTATTCTTGGGCCTATATTGTGTAACATTTTCACTTCGGACCTCCCTGATTTGCCTCAGGGTTGCCACAATTCGTTGTTCGCTGAGAATATAAACCTTAAACCCGGACCATCAACACAAAGGCAGAAGTTAAAAAAAAACAGTGGTGACTCAATTAACGTGGAAAACACTCAAAAAGTAGTGGCTAGTTAAGCACCGAAAAAGGAGACACAAGAGAAGGATGGCGGATATATTTGTAATTATCATTGTTATAATGATAGTAACAGTTTACTTACTGTTCGTGTCTCAAAATATGCGATAAGTGAATTTTAACCTACGAGTATCTCGAAAATAACAACTTTGGGCAATTTAAGCATTATGAGCTTTTTTATTGTAAATTTAATGTGTTTTAATATTACATAAAAATATTTCAAAGCTATTCTATAACTATTGATAGTTGTATTTTGGAAAATAATTATTTTTAAAATAATTTATAACTTTTTTGTTTATAATTTGCCTAGCAAATGTACAGTGTCAGTAGGTAATACTTTACCTAAACTACAAAATAAATATAAAAAAATATACAATTTGAGTAATTTTAATTTTTTTGGATAATTTTGATTTTTTTTTTGTAAAAAAAAAATTTTACAGTGTATAGGGTATACGTCCCTAACCTCGGTCTAATATGCAGCCATAGATTACGTTTTTAATCATAACTCATCAATTAATTTACCTGCAAACGATATTCTACTGCTAAATGGTATGCTTAGATATGCTTATCATGTCGTTTGCTATCAGGAACCGCAAAAAGTTGAAAAACTTACTTTTTTTAAGACAAAAACTCACCAGGGAAATGTATGTAATATCGGTCTATTGTCCCCAAATTGGGTCTATTTATGGATGCAACTTCGTCCTATCCTGTTTGATTCTCAAAAAAAACGCTCTTGGTAACGTTTTCTTATGTATTTTTTTTTATCACTATCACTGTTAACTTAATACTCTTCATTCCTCAAAACATTTCTTAGAGAAAATTTTACGAAAACTACATTAAATCACTCAAGTTAAAAATTAAAAATTAAAAATTTCGCTTATCGTCTTTCGACCGCAGAATATCTAAATCAAAACATTGTGATGTTCATTATACAGATTTGGCAGAAAAAATCTCCCTTCCTGTTCGTTCCTTATCATCCAAATGCAAACCACATTGTTGACGTTACTCTTATTGCTATATGCTGTCAAATGAATTTCATGGGCCAAAGTTAGGAACATAGAAAAGAAATGTGTCCCTAAAGTTGGGTCCATGATTTACTTGTGAAAACGTTGTTAAACAATTAAAATAAACATAAAATATTCAAACAGTAACTGTGAGTTTTACGTCTAGTGTGTATTATCAGGTAATTCCATTCAATAAATGCCATAATCAGGCCATTTGATGATCGTCAGTGCAACCTTCCCATCTTAACCTTAGAAGTCATGGCGGCTAAAAACTCCGAACAGAGTGATATTCTCAACCAGTTTTATTACTTACGAGAGCTGAAAATGTATTGAAATGTTGTGATATAAATTGATTTGTGTGTGGTACACATTTATCAATCATCAGTGATCAATATTTTCCTTATTTTTTGTGTAATATTCCTTAATTAATTATTTATTTGCGTGATAGGCCGAATGAAAGGACTAGACCCACATTACATACCGTAACCCTATTTTTTCTTGAAAGACACAATACTTGTCCGCAACTTCTTCTATGACACCATCTCAATCAAACGAATCGTTCGCAACATATATGTTTTTCTATTGATGCGTATCATTTTTGCATAAGTCCTTTTCAAGTGTTAGTTGTGTACAAAACTAGGGAATCAAATATGTAAAATGGCATGTTGGACAATAAAAAAACAACTGTGCAAAGTTTCAACATAATCGTAGAAGGTCGATCAAAAATTTAAAAAAAATTGTCATTTGAAATGGAACTGTAGTATTTTTATTTGTTCGCAAGACATACTAAAATTTATATAACAAAGACAAAATTGTAAAAAATAGCACTTAAGGCAACAATTGTAAAACGGTCTACACTGATTGACAACAATAAAAAAAAATAAATAAAAAAATAAAAATAAAAGAAAAAAACCTAAGGTAAGTGGACAGAATCTTTTTTTTTTATTAATTAATTTATTTGTACAGGCTCAATCGAATAAACTTTACAGAGCCAAGTTATCATTTGCGTTTTTTTTTTCCTTTGGTTTGTTTTTTCCGTCGATCTTGTTTTCCGTGCTGAGCACCAATGCTACCGACGTGCCAGGAAGGCAGCTCCCACACCTGGACCCTACCTATCGACCCATCAAACTCATGAACCGGGGACCAACGGCTTTACTTCCCATCCGAAGGAAGGCGTGATCAGAGATGTTATGCCTCAGAACATCCCGGCGGCGCCGACTGGGATTGAACCCAGGCCTTCTGGGGTGAGAGGTAATCACGCTTACCACTACACCACCGGCGCCGTTAATCATTTGCGTTGTACATAATTGATGTCTTAAGTCTAGATTTAAAGGAACTGAACCGATTACTCGCGGTCATCTCGAGGTTAGTAGAGATTTACAGTTTTATCACAGACAAACAGACGTAACTCTTTGAAAAACTTGTTCTTGAAAACATAGTATCTCAAAACATATAACCTCAGTAGCGACATCTATCTGGCTTCTCGCGGAAAACAAGCTTGCTCGCTAACTCGTAAACAATATTGCATAAAAGTTCTATAGAATATATAGAAACGTCAAAGTGATCCGATGCCAGCGCTGCGGCGAGTAGTTCGCGGAACTGATAATATTCAAATCAACCGTTAAATGCATGTACGAAGATACGCAATGAAGAGTTACGTCTGTTTGTCTGTGGTTTTATGGATGGGGAGAGGGAGGAGGAGGTATGAGTTATGATTTACGATACAAAAATTTCATTATTCCTAAAACATGAACTTATTCCTATTCAATTTGGTATCCACAGTGTAATTATACAATTATTACAGAAACAAACATTAAAAAAAAACCCCACACGAACAAAACAAAAACTAAACACAAGGTTAGTCAAACTTACAATCTAAGGTTAATATTCTTAAAGAAAACATATATAAGTTTCATAAAGATCGCGTCTACCCAAAATATCTCGAACTGGAACATTAGGTTGTCTACCTCGAGCCCGCAGGGAATCGTACAGTTCAGATCTGACTCCACGATGCTCAGCACAAGACCAAATAATGTGATCTGCGTCCTGGTAACCTTGTCCACATTGACAGAGATTGCTGTCCCCCAGCCCAACACGGAACAAGTGAGCGTTTAACGAGTAGTGATTGGACATGAGGCGAGACATCATACGAATGAAGTCTCGACCCACATCCAACCCCTTGAACCAAGGACTCTTCGACACCTTAGGGATGATCGAATATAGCCATCGTCCCAAACTTCCTACGCTCCATTCATCGTAGGCGATTTGTCGATCGTAAATATCGCCTTGCATAGCGCCCACCTTAGCAAGTGAGTCCGCCTTCTCATTGCCCGGAATCGAGCAATGATATGGGACCCATGCAAAGGTGATGACAAAAGATCTAAAAGATAAAGCACTTAAAAGCTCTCGTATTTTCATGAGAAAATACGAGGAGTGCTTTACTGGCCTCATGAGGCGAATAGCCTCGACAGAACTGAGACTATCCGTTAAAATAAAATAGTGATCTGGTGGAAGTGAGGCGATCGTTTCTAGCGTATAGTATATAGCCGCCAGCTCAGCAATATATACGGAACAGGGAGCTTGAAGCATTCGAGAGGCGCTATGAAATTCGTTATAAATACCAAAACCAGCGGACGCCTCTATTAATGATCCATCTGTGAAGAAAGATCTTGCGGAACCAACTTGGCCAAACTTTGCAGCGTAAATTGACGGAACAATCATGGAACGATGATGTTCTGGGATCTCACGAATCTCCCGCGCCATAGATAAATCAAAACTAACTGAATTGCCGAAGTCGGAGAAACATACACGATGAGGATTATGCTGTGAAGGGCTGACATCCAGTGTTATGTACTCGTAGTACAATGACATAAAACGAGTTTGAGGGTTCAGCTCGAGAAGCTTTTCAAAGTTTTCGATTACCAGTGGGTTCATTACTTCGCAACGGGTGAGGATGCTGAGGGACAATTCCAAAAACCGATCCGATAGTGGCAACATGCCCGCCAACACTTCTAGACTCATCGTATGAGTCGAGTGCATGCATCCTAACGCGATACGAAGACAACGATACTGGATACGTTCCAGTTTGATGATGTGAGTTTTAGCCGCCGACTGGAAACAAAAACTACCGTATTCTAAAACCGATAAAATCGTTGTCCGGTACAACGTTAGAAGATCTTGCGGATGAGCTTCCCACCACGTTCCGGTAATTGTTCGGAGAAAATTGATCCTTTGTTGGCATTTTCGTCTCAGATACTCAATGTGGGATCTCCAGGTGCATTTTGAATCGAACCAGACCCCAAGATATTTGAAGGACATAGAATGAGTGATCGGTTTACCCAAAAGTTGAAGCTTTGGTTGTGCTGCGCTATGTTTCCTAGAAAAAACGACCAACTCAGTTTTCTCCGTGGAGAATTCGATACCTAGCTGAATAGCCCAAGTAGACAAATTGTCTAAGGTATCCTGTAAGGGTCCTTGCAGGTCGACCCCTTTGGGCCCTGTCATAGACACTACGCCGTCATCTGCAAGCTGTCTCAACGTGCAGTTGTCACTTAGACAATTGTCAATTTCTCTGACGTAGAAATTATACAAAAGGGGACTTAAACATGAGCCCTGGGGGAGACCCATGTAACTAAATCGAGAAGCTGTAGAGTTTCCATGAGAAAAGCTCATATGTTTCTCTGACAGCAAATTGTACAAAAAGTTATTTATTAATGGAGAAAGGCCACAAGCGTGGAGTTTGTCTGAAAGGACTTCAACCGATACTGAATCAAAAGCCCCCTTTATATCCAAGAATACAGAAGCCTTTTGCTCTTTTTTAGCAAAAGCCAACTGAATTTCTGTGGAAAGCAACGCGAGACAGTCGTTCGATCCCTTGCCCCTACGGAATCCAAATTGAGTATCTGACAGTAGGTGGTTCGTCTCAACCCATTTGTCTAAGCGAAAAAGTATCATTTTCTCCAACAATTTTCGAATGCACGATAACATCGCGATGGGACGATACTAGTTATGATCTGACGCGGATTAACCAGTTTTTTAATGGCTATGACTCTCACTCGCCTCCAATCATCTGGAACAATATTGAGCTTCAGGAACTGACAAAACAAGTTCAACATGCGCCTCTTAGCGACGTCTGGGAGGTTCTTCAACAAGTTGAACTTGATCCTATCAGCCCCGGAGCCGAATTGCGACACGAAAGGAGCGCGAGTGAGAACTCCAGCATTGTAAAAGGTTGGTTGATCTCGTCTACTGAATTCGACGTTTCGCGAGGAATCATCTGTGCCGGCACGGAATCAGGACACACTTTTCACGCGAATCCAACGATCCGAGTACTCCTCGCTCTCGTTGTTCGAAGACCGGTTACGCTTCACGCCGCGTTCCAAAGCGTATTCATCGACGTTTCACGCGATTATCCGTCACGAATTGCCGCCAGTACCGCGTTTCTTGGCTTTGATGAGGCTCTTGAGTTCGCGTTCAAGAGAAGAGTACGCTTCGAAATTCACGGGTGTTCCACGTTTCCGGAAAAGCTTAAACGCGTCGGACTTTTTACGATAAACCTCAGTGCATTGCTGGTCCCACCAAGGGGAAGGAGGTTTCCTACGGAAAGACGTTCCAGGAACCGGTCGAGTTTGAGCTCGAAGCGCGCTGTCCAAGATCAGATTGGAGAGGAAGTTATATTCCTTCAACGGTGGAAGCGCTTCTACCGACGACACGGCTTCCTCTATCGCGGTCTTGAACGTTGTCCAATCGATATTACGGGTGAGGTCGTACGCGACATTAACGGATTCCGACGGATTGAACCCACTGGCAATCGAAATTTTGATCGGCAAGTGATCACTACCGTGTGGATCTTGGATCACATTCCACGTGCAATCCAACGATAATGAGTTGGAGCAAAGTGTGAGGTCTAATTTACTTCCATTTGAGGATGGACCAGCCAAACGTGTTACTTCTCCATTGTTAAGAATTGTCATATTGAAGTTGTCACAGAGGTCATATATCATAGTAGAACGGTTATCATCATACAGTTCCCCCCAGCCTGTACCATGGGAATTAAAATCTCCCATAATCAACCGTGGAGCAGGAAGTACCGAACAGATATCTGAAAGTTGTTTTCGATTACCAACGGCTCTAGGAGGAATATAAACAGAAGCAATACAAAGGCTCTTACCTTTAATAATAGCCTGACATGCGACAACCTCAATACCTGTAAATTGTGTAAGATTCACTCTATAGAAGGAATGGCACTTTTTGATCCCCAAAAGTACCCCTCCTCCACGCGAATCCTCACGATCCAGTCGAATACTGTTATATTCATAAAAAGGAAGATCTATATCTGAAGAGAGCCAAGTTTCACAAAGAGCAAATGCATCACAATCATTATTGTGAACTAAAAACTTAAATGAGTCTAATTTAGGAATAAGACTTCGACAATTCCACTGTAGAACAGTGATCAAATCCCCGACCACGTTTGGAAAATTATTCATCGAAGGAAATGATTGCTGCAAGGAGGGGCCACTTCAATGTCAACTGCTTCAAGAGAATCTTCACAGAAGGAAGCATTGCCAGAACAATGCTTTTGAGAGGATCAGAAATATTGAGGTACTTGAGGATATCGTCCAAAGAAGTGTCATCTTCCGACAAAACGTCCATTTCGTCTTGCGACAAAATATCCATTTTGCCGTACTAGTGGGAGCGAAAAACGCTCTACCACTGAAACGATAATCACTCGGACACAATACACAAAAAAAAACTACAAACACAGAACACAAACTTAAAATTTAACTGATGGGCGAAAAAGAGAAACAAGAATAAAAACTTATCTGATAATCCTATACTATTACCACCGAGCGTTTACACAGCAGCAGCGGAGCGACGGGCAGCGTGGATGATCTTCGATCCGCGTGTGCGGGCGGTCTTCGTTGGTGTGTGCTTATGTGAGGGTCGGCACTCAGCTGAACACACGATGATAGATGAGCGGCGTAAATGCGGAGGCAGATGCTGACACTCGATGACGATGATCCGTGTGCAGGTATGCGTTACCACGCACCGATGGTGCGCAAAATGGTCGGCGAATTGGCAATCGCAAAAACAATTTTCCTTCCGATGATGCCAAAAACACACTTTCTTCTCAGAAAAAAACTCACTTTTAGTTAATTGTTTAACTGGGAACTCTAAGCGAGAAAAAACTGATAATTTAAATCAAGCGAATAGCGAGAAAACTTCCAAAATAGCGGAGCGCGAACTAAGTCGACCGTACTTCTTGCTAGGACGCAGGGAGGGGGTGGACAGAATCTGCCTTGCCTCGTGATGCGATATGCTGTCTTACATTCTTAAGTCTTTAAAAACAAGTCTAACAACATAGCTGTGACGTTGTTTTATAGTTTATTTTATGAAATCATAATTTTTCTTCTGACTTGCGCTTACTTTTAGCTTGAGATAATTTGACTTGGTATTGTACATAGAATTTTAAATGCTGAGACTTCAGAACAAGTGTCCAACAAAATAATTAATAGTATGTCAAAAATCAATTCCCTTTATAATTAGATAAGCTATAGTATAAGTTTTCTTTTTAAAGATGAAAATTATTATACTGACATGCAGGTGTAGAAAACCTGCGTTTGATGAACTCTTACGTGACATTTCAAAAGTGCCTATCAGCTTTAGTAAACAAAACTTGTAATGCCCTTTTCACTTTGAAACGTTATGCGAATCTACAAATGTTACACGAAATTTCCCGAGGATAATCATCGTTGGAGATATTCCTATGCAAACGAATCTTGGAATGCTTCAATTTGCTGTGCAAATGGGTCTGATTGTCGCAATAATTTGTTTTATTAGTTGTCATGACCAATAAACAGGAAAAAGCACTCCAAAACATTTCCAATGCTAGATCACCCATGAAACTATGAATAGTGTTCCTGTGCAGCATTATAGAAAGTTCCTACATCAGTTAAATTTTCATTTTGTGTTTCTGTGTTTTAATTTTGTTTTGTGTCTGTGTGAATTTGATAATTGCTTAGTGGTGAGCGTTTTGCGCTCCCACGAGTAAGACAAAATGTAGGTTTTGTCAGAAGACGACATGGATGAGTTTATCCACCCCCCTACCAATTTACATTTTTTTTTGTTTTTCTGGTGAAAATCAGCTTAATTTTATGAGTGTTCCTCCAGATCATTTTATTTCAGTCATCACTGACCCATGAAATGTGGTCCTGGGCCCACTTCAATCTTTTTTTTTTATATATATTGCGGACAACCATGACTTCTTAAGAGCTTTTCTTATGAAGACAATTTCGTACGGATTGTGATGTCAGTTGAATGGAAAACTCGCTTTCAAACTGTTTCGCAATTTTCGGAGCTGATAGTCCCCGGTTCAGCACCGGCTTCGTCACGATACCTCTGTCAATTCGGCCAGTTGACTTTAAAGGACGCCCCGATCACTTAGCTGGTGAGATAGAACCACGCTTTTTGTACATCTGCACAATTCCAGCGACCGTGTTTTTGTGAAGCTGGACAATATCGGCAATATCACGGTATCTTTTGCCAGTTTTGTGATGTTCAATAATCAAATTTCGGATACTGATCGAAATTTGGTCTTTTTTGGGCATTTTGAAACAAAGAACTTCCAATTTTGAACACAAAACTGAAATTTTGAGCACGAAAACTTCAAGATCACTAAATGACAGATAGACACAATGTTTACATTCGATAAAGTTGCAGAATACACTGAAGTCTTCTTTTACACGGTTTTTTTTACGCGGTTTTTTTTACACGGTTTTCCACGATTTACACGGTACGTTTTTAACGATTTCTCGACAACGATACAACCTATCGACTTGATTCCAATCACATTATCCGTTTCAAGCTATACGTAATCGAATGGCTTACTTAAAAAAAATCACAATTTTTGGTGTAAATACAGAAATTTTTAAAATATGTCTATATGGACCATATCATGCTTTAATTACAAATGGCATCAAAATCCGATTTTTTTTTAAACATTTAGCATGCGAAAAATCAAAATCTCGTAGGTTTTTTTTAACACGGTTTTTTTTTACACGTACCGTTACCCCCGTGTAAAAAAAGACCTGAGTGTACACACTAAAACTCTGTAAAACACACTAAATCATAGTATCCGTTTGGGGATGGATAAACTTTTTTGCGTAATTTTTTATAATTTTTCAGCATTTATCACATGAAATCTCAAGAAAAGATATAAACGCCGTATTTTCAATGGCAATGTGATAAATAAACATAAATTGATAAATTGAGGAATACTCATAAAATTAAACTGATTTTCACCAGAAAACAAAAAAAAAATGTAAATTGGTAGGGGGTGGATAAACTTTTTTTGCATACTGTATGCCATGTATTAGATTGACTATTTTTGTTTATTATAGTCACTCCTGGAATCTTCTTTCGCGTATATAAAAAGAATAGAAATACTTCTTAATGGATCAGATCAAGGCGTTTTCCTTTCTTTGAAAATATTACGAAAGGAAATAATTAATTCTTTTGATATACGATAAAGAAGGGAATATTCCCTTCTTTGAAAATATAAGAAAAGGAAATAATTAATTCTTTGTATAAACGATAAAGAAGGGAATATTCCCTTCTTTGAATATATAAAAGAGAAAATATATAATCAATAGCTTTTCGCAAGGGATTCGGGGTAAGGACCATTCGGGATTTTTTATTTTTTTTTTCTTTATTAAAGAGACTTTTAGCCTTGGGCTGGTTCGTCTCTGACCATTTGGGATAATAACGAGTGGAATAATGTTATAAATTTGTAATCGGTAGTTCAACGTTCCATGCACCGATTTTTTAATCCATCACAAGAAATTCTTCAACTCATGTCGAACAATTTTTCGATAAGGTTTAACAGTTTTCGATTGGTTGAATTGGATTGCATAATAGACCTTTTGACTTATTAAATGATGAACGAAGTGCTCGAAAACTTGAAGGTTGTCATTTTATAAAGAGCTAAAAAATGGTTTGGAATTGATAAATACATAAATCCATAAAAAAAGAAAGTGAAAATTACTAATTTCATCATCTTTTCTGGGGAATGGTACATTCTGGAGAATGCTTTTCTAGGGAATGGTACATTCTGGGGAATGTTATAGAACCTCGCGTACGATTTCACCCGTAATATCGATTGGACAAAGTTCAAGACTGTGATCGATTCCACCGTTGGAGGAATATAACTTCCTCTCCAAACTGATATTGGACAACGCGCTTCAAGCTCAAACTCGGCCGGTTCCAGGAAGGTATTTTCGTAGGTAACCTCCTTCCCCTTAATGCACAGAGGTTTATCGTGAAAAGTCCGACGCGTTTAAGCTTTTCCGGAAACGTGGAACACCCGAGCATTACGAAGCGTACTCGTCTCTTGAACGCGAACTCAAGAGCCTCATAAAAGCCAAGAAACACGGATACTGGCGGCAATTTGTGGACGGATTATCGCGCGAAACGACAATAAATACGCTTTGGAACGCGGCTCGAAGGATGCGTCTTCAAACAACGAGAGCGAGGAGTACTCGGATCGTTGGATTCTCATGTTCGCGTGAAAAGTGTGTCCTGATTCCGTGCCAGCACAGATGATTCCTCGCGAAACGTCGAATTCAGTACACGAGATCAACCAACCTTTTACAATGCTGGAGTTCTCACTCGCGCTCCTTTCGTGTCGCAATTCGGCTCCGGGGGCTGATAGGATCAAGTTCAACTTGTTGAAGAACCTCCCAGACGTCGCTAAGAGGCGCATGTTGAACTTGTTTTGTCAGTTCCTGAAGCTCAATATTGTTCCAGATGATTGGAGGCGAGTGAGAGTTATAGCCATTAAAAAAACTGGTTAATCCGCGTCAGATCATAACTAGTATCGTCCCACCGCGATGTTATCGTGCATTCGAAAATTGTTGGAGAAAATGATACTTTTTCGCCTGGACAAATTAGCAGGCCAAATAATAAACCACATACTCTCAGATACTCAATTTGGTTTCCGTAGGGACAAGGGAACGAACGACTGTCTAGCGTTGCTTTCCACAGAAATTCAGTTGGCTTTTGCTAATAAAAAGAGCAAATATGGCTTCTGTGTTCTTGGATATTAAAGTGGCTTTTTATTCAGTTTCAGCTGAAGTTCTTTTAGACAAACTCCACGCTTGTGGCCTTTCTCTATTAATTAATAACTTTTTGTACAATTTGCTGTCAGAGAAACATATGAGCTTTTCTCATGGAAACTCGATTTAGTTACAAGGGCTCATGTTAAGCCCCCTTTTGTATAATTTCTACGTCAGAGAAATTGAAAATTGTCTAAGTGACAACTACACGTTGTGTAGTGTCTATGACAGGGCCCAAAGGGGTCGACCTGCAAGGACCATAACAGGATACCTTAGACAATTTGTCTACTTGGGCTATCCAGATAGGTATCGAATTCTCCACGGAGAAAACTGAGTTGGTCGTTTTTTCTAGGAAGCGTAGCCCAGCACAACCGAAGCTTCAAGTTTTGGGTAAGGCGATCACTCATTCCACGTCTTTCAAATATCTTGGGGTCTGGTTCGATTTCAAATGCACCTGGCGATCCCACATTGAGTATCTGAGACGAAAATGCCAACAAAAGATCATTTTTTTTCCGAACAATCACCGGAACGTGGTGGGGAGCTCATCCGCAAAATCTTCTAACGTTGTACCGGACAACGATTTTATCGGTTTTAGAGTACGGTAGTTTTTGCTTGCAGTTGGCGGCTAAAACACATATCATCAAACTGGAACGTATCCAGTATCGTTGTCTTCGTATCGCGTTAGCACTCGACTCACTTCTTGAGCTAAACCCTCAAACTAGTTTTATGTCAGAGTTGGTTGGAAATGCTAACATGAAGCTTTAGTGTGATGATTTATTAGCTAGAGAATGATCTTTAGAAGAGCCGTACTCTAACGGAACTATCCACCTACCCTCTTCTAAAGATCATTCTCTAGCTAATAAATCATCACACTAAAGCTTCATGTTAGCATTTCCAACCAACTCTGAAAATCGTTAACTTCGCGTATGAAGTAACATAAAAAACACTTTGAATGTAGTTTTATGTCATTGTACTACGTGTACATAACACAGGATGTCAGCCCTTCACAGCATAATCCTCATCGTATATGCTTCTCCGACTTCGGCAATTCAGTTAGTTTTGATTTATCAATGACGCAATAGATTCGCGGAATCCCAGAACATCATCGTTCCATGATTGTTCCGTCATTATAGACTTCTCTGACGTTTGTGAATTGCACAAGTAATTTACCCAAAGTACTGCATTTATACTTGTGCATTTCACAAACGTTAGAGAAGTCTATACACTGCAAAGTTTGGCCAAGTTGGTTCCGCAAGATCGTTCTTCACAGATGGATTACTAATAGAGGCGTCCGCTGGTTACTTATAACGAATTTCATAGGGCCTCTCGAATGCTTCAAGCTCCTTGTTCCGTATATGTTGCTGAGCTGGCAGCAATACATTATACACTAGAAACTATCGCCCAGTGCTGTGCATTATCATAACGGTTATTGTACCTTAACAGTCATCCTCATATCACCGTCACATATAAAAAATGACGGTCAACTAGCATATCACTTGGCAACACCTTTACCTCACTAGACCGTCTTCATCAAAGCCATCCCTGACAGTTAGATTGAATGACAAGGAGAGAGCTTGATACTTGGGCTTCGGTAATGTGGATACGATATGCGGTCAGCATCCTTATTATTCGAGTTCAAGCGTCACTGTATCCGGAAAAATAAATAGCTGCAAAATCTCTATCCATGAATAAGCATTCTTGACTGCAGGTAGTACGTGTTCATGCAGATATGAATTCTCACAATAATAATTTCTGGTAATACTTTTTCCTTGATACATCCCAACTATCGCCTTATCCGTGATTTTGGAAGAGGAATGACCGTCATAACCATATTTATGCTCGAAATGAGATGACGGACAATTCATATGTCTTTTTTATTTTTCCTCGGTGATATGATGGTACCACATGATAGATGTTAGTGATATTGCGAATGAGTGAGAAAAGCAAAAAACGATATCTCACGGTTGTTGTATCATACTGGTGAGAAGTTTTACGGAGAGAGGGTTCTCTGTTGTTTTGATTATTAACCGTAGGAATATCTTTTGTCAATCTAAAGGCTATCAGTACCGTGATGCAACTCAGCACTGCTATCGCCTCACTTGCACCAGATCACTATTTTATCTTTACGGATAGTCTCAGTTCTGCCGAGGCTATTCGCTCCATGAGGCCGGTAAAGCACTCCTCGTATTTTCTCATGAAAATACGAGAGCTTCTAAGTGTTTTATCTTTAAGATCTTTTGTCATCACCTTTGCATGGGTCCCATCTCATTGCTCGATTCCGGGCAATGAGAAGGCGGACTCACTTGCTAAGGTGGGCACTATGGAAGGCGATATTTACGAGTGTCAAGTCGCTCGCCAGCTGGCAAAATAAATGCAGTAAAGGGCTCGACCATCCGTAAGGTGTCGAAGAGTCCTTGGTTCAAGGGGTTGGAGGTGGGTCGAGACTTCATACGTCTGATGTCTTGCCTCATGTCCAATCACTATTCGTTAAACGCTCACTTGTTCCGTGTTGGGCTGGGGGATAGCAGTCTCTGTGAATGTGGACAAGGTTACCAGGACGCCGATCACATTATTTGGTCTTGTGCTGAGCATCGTGGAGTCAGATCTGAGCTGTACGATTCCCTTCGGGCTCGAGGTAGACAACCAAATGTTCCAGTTCGGGATATTTAGGCTAGACGCGCTTTGGAATTTATGAAACTCTTATATGCTTACCTTAAGAATATTAATCTTAGATTGTAAGTTTGATTAAGCTTGTCTTTAGTTTGTATTTTGTACGTGTGGGTTTTATTTTTTAATGTTTGTTTTCAAGATGAATAGAAATAAGTTCATGTTTTAGGATTAATTAAATATTTGTATCGTAAACCACATTTCAAACATCCTTCTCCCGTTTCCCCTCCAAAAAATTGTAACTCTCCACTAACCTCGAGACAACCGCGAGTATTCGATCCAGGTCCTTTAAATTTAAATATAAGACATTAATAATGTATAACGAAAATGATAACTCGGCTCTGTAACGTTTATTCGATTGAGCCTGTACAAATAAAGTATTTAATAATAAAAAACAAAGAATAGGTAAATATTATCATCAATTATTCAAAAATCACCTTCTTAAAAGGTGCCGAGTGCCACCCCAACATTTATAAAAATATTTAAAATTCAAAGAAATTGCTTCATTGTGTATTTAAGTCTTCAGTAAGCTCGTTTTCACCAAGATTTAATTTGCTGATTTATGAAGGCAATGTTATGAACTTACAATACGGTTACAAACTCATATAAATATTCAATATTTGGCATATATAGAACATGCAATTGTTATGGTGGAACTCTTGGCCCATCAGACCCTATAGATTAATGACTCTTACCTTTTCTGGAAGAGTTTCTACCACAAATGAATGCATCTTCATACCTTTTTTACGATTTAAATTCATTAAATTTATACTTACCAAGAATAGCGTTGTGTATCCTATGGTTCTGCCAAGAGTCTTCTATCAGCAGCAATTGTAACAGCAGTTCAGTATGGTGTTTCATATCATGCCAGTAAGCGTATCCACAATGCCACAGTAGTTCCGTAAGTAATGATCGAGAAAAATGAGGATTTTCCCAACTACAATACTGTAGCAATTTCACTCCTTCTTCACCTATATTTGTATCCTCAATTAATCGCTTGACGTAACTGAAAGGTAATTGTGTTGAATAAAATTTGACAGTATATAAATATTTTACCAAATATGGTTGTGTGATAATGTACCTTACTTTATTGAAGAGGTATTCGTTACACTCCGGAGAAATAGGCATCAACATGTCATAAGTTATATGCGGATCAATGTAAATATTTGGTTTCACTGGAACGGCACTGTTGGAGCTCTGGCACCTACTTGAAACGTCACAGGATCGAATCAAATGCGAAACTACATGATGTAATTTACTCAGATCTGGATTCTGATACTTATTTGCGGTCCAGGACCTTCGTCTAATGATACTTTCATAAATATGGCAGGAACGTTTAGCTGTACACATAGCAAAAAAACAACACACATGAAAAACAATAAACACATACCAATATTAAATTACAAAAAATACATACCCTAATCAATTGTTGTTTTTCATGTATCCCGAGACCTGCGTATAAACTAAACAGATTGAAGTATTGTGGAAGATGTTTTCCGTAGTCAGCAACATCTCCTTTTAGCAGCGATAACACGGCAATGAGCACCTGTTCACACAAATTGCTTCCATCAAATCCTGAAAGCGGGTCGTCATTGGCGGCGCAGTGGCAGAAAAATACGACTAGTTTGCCAAACACCGAACGGATTTCCGGAGACGGTGCAGCTAGGATATATTCGCATAGTCTTGTTGGTGGATTCATTAGGACATTTGCAGCAAACCACTGCCTGACAATCACTGAATTCCGAATATGTTGACACAGGGTTTCATACCTATGTAGTAGAATAAATACGTTATACAAATATTTTAATTATTCAACGACCGAACAATTTACCAATCAATCGCTACACCTCGAATAGTTTTCTTTGTTCGATATCCTGAGTGGAACAAGAATTGTGATGCAAGTTGCATACTAAGCAAAGATAGCTCTTCTGCAGCAGGTGGCTAAAGCGGAAAAGTTGGTGATGTTTTAATTAAATTAATAGTATAGGAACAAGCATTTATGTTGCTACGAAACTTGAAAAAATAAACCAATTGTGCTATATTATGCTGTATTTTTGTTGTGTCAACTCTCCCTTACTTAATATTCTATAAATCAATATTTTCCTTAGCTTTGGTTTTGAAATTCCATTCAATATTACAAACATCCCGAGCAAAGTCCAGCATCAAAATGACAGCAAATTGAAATCAAGTTTAGATATCAACACCAAACTGAAATCATAATTTGATTTCAGTTTATACAATTGACAAATTTGATATAGGTATTAGGATTTTGTTTTTATTTTGCTGCACATTTGCATTTCAGAAATTTGTTGTTGTGGGTTTGATTTCATTGTCTTAGCATAACATGAAATTGAATACTTGTTTTGTTATCAACGGGAAAAATGGATATCAAATTTTATTTTCAGCTTGCTCTCACTGATAGCAGAAATAGTTTTCAATGTGATGTCACAGGAAGATTTTTTTGCTCTCAATTTTGATATTTTAACCGTTAAAACGACCAAACCGACAGCAACCTGAGTAATCATTATCAGCGAAATCACAACATCAAATTTAGATTTCAATTTGATCTCAGATTTTGCTCCCGATTGCTCGCTTTCTAGCTAAATATTTCCCTAACTTGATGTGTTTTGACTAATTTTCCCATGCATTTTTACGTCCCTAAGTCGATTTAAAATTATGTTTTCCTATATTTTAGATAAAATTGGACCCGTAAAATTAATCATTGTGATTCAAAATTAATCTTAATTGTAATCTATTTCAAATATTTTCGTTTTCGTTTTCAAGCACAGAAGGGAGTAGGGACAGCAACCTGAGTAATCATTATCAGCGAAATCACAACATCAAATTTAGATTTCAATTTGATCTCAGACTTTGCTCGGGATTGCTCCCTTTCTAGCTAAATATTTCCCTAACTTGGAATGTTTTGACTAATTTTCCCATGCATTTTTACGTCCCTAAGTCGATTTAAAATTATGTTTTCCTATATTTTAGATAAAGTTGGACCCGTGATTCAAAATTAATCTTAATTGTGATCTATTTCAAATATTTTCGTTTTCGTTTTCAAGCACAGAAGGGAGTAGGGCCAAATTCAATAGTGTAAATGATGTCTTCAGCTAATTTGTCTCTCATAATATTATATACATCTTTTTCTGAATATAAATATTAATTCTGTATATGCGCCTTTTTGAAAGAAAAAAATACTATGCTGTTTCTCTTAGCTCAGTTGGAAAAGGGACAGCTGCAACCCTAATAAACAAATACCATAAACGAACTGTATCCCGGATGGGTAAAGTATCCCACAAATGGTTTGGATTATACCCCGAACACGTCGTTAAGCTCTCATTTATGATTACTTTTATTAGAGAAAGCATGACAACACTGACGGTGGGGTGGCTGGGTTCAATTTCCGGTTTGGTCTAGGATTTTTTCGGATTAGAAAAATTCAGGATTTTCATAGACATATCTAGTGTTACGGGATGTAAACTTTAGTCGCTATATTTATAGTCTGGCGGATAGAATTTCGATCTATCAAAAAGCGGAACCAATTTAATATATTATAGACCAACAATTGAAAGGGTACCCGAGCAAAGTCTGGGATCAAATGGAAACCTAAATTTGATGTTGTGATTTCGCTGATAATGATTACTCAGGTTGCTGTCGTTTTGGTCGTTTTAACGGTTAAAATATCAAAATTGAGAGCAAAACAATCATTGAAAACTATTTCTGCTATCAGTGAGAGCAAACTGAAAACTAAATTTGATATATTTTTTTCCTGTTGATAACAAAACAAGTATTCAATTTGATGTTATGCTAAGGCAATGAAAACAAACCCGCAACAACATATTTTTGAAAAGTAAATGTACAGCAAAATGAAAACAACATTTGGTATCGAATTTGTGAATTGCGAAGCTGAAATCAAATTATGATGTTGATTTCAAAACTTGATTTCAATTTG